>NC_056745.1:1372994093-1373266593 GCF_019279795.1 Protopterus annectens | reverse complement strand
GGGTGTCCAGGACTTTTATTTAATCAAGACCATTTAACAAAATCAATTATAAGACAGGTTAGAATAGAACCAGAGAATTGCACAGAAAAAGTTGCACAAAGAAATATAGCAGTTCTTTTGCCTTCCCTTTCAAGATATCAGAGTATAGGCAAAGTGAAAGAAATAGGGATCTCCTGAATGAAAGACCAGCACTGGTAGAGTTTTTACTAGAATCTAGAACAGAAGCTGCCATTTAAAAAAGAATAATTAATAAAGCATATAAACTACTGCATGATAATTATAAGAATCAATCAGAGGAGCTTAGAGTAGGATTGGGAAGAGAGATTGGATAAGCAATTCACAAAGAAACAATTGGAGGATATATGTATGTCTCCCAAATATGCAACAATGTCTAGACGATTTGGGATCTTTGCTTGGAAGTGTTTACATAGTTATTTTTATATCCCAAGTAGACTCCAAAGAATATTTCCTCAGGTGGATAGCAAATGTTGGAGGTGTGATGGGCAAGTGAAAGGTGGCTGGGAACATATTTTTTGGCAGTGTAATGGGCTGGCAGACTTTAGGGATTCCCTGCAGACTGCTCTGTTGGAGATGTGGTTGAGCAGATTGGATTGACTTGGAAGATTACTTTTTTGAGTTATAATACAGAATCGGAATTGTGTAGACATGGTAAAGCCTTGCTGAGTTTAATTATGGTGTCTGCCAAAAAAACAATTACTAGAAAATGGAAATCGAAGTCTAGACCAACTTTATTAGAAGTAGTGAATATAGTAACAGAGATAAAACAACCGGAACTGGGTTCTTTAGAAAAGGCGGGAGCAAACTATACAGGAAAAATGTGAATTGTGGGAACAATATATGCAGAACAGGATCCAGGTTTAAGAGGGGCAGGATTTGAATGAGCCATATAATGCTTAACTGACAATGAATGGATAAATCATAAGTGATGTATAATGTTTGCAACTACAGTTACTTCAGTGGTGTCTGTGATGTATACTATTTCCAACTAAAGTGGTGCCATGTTGTTTGTTTTTCATTTGCATAAATGTAAGATTGCGTATGCCATGTGTCAAAATTTAATAAAGATGTTTGTTGGAAAAAAATGAAATACAGCAGTTTTGAGTTTAGGTTCAGAAGTTTGTTGTGACATATTTTCCTTTTCCCACTTTTGATTATTTTTCTTCTCTTTACGTTTTTAGCTTTTCTCCCTCATTTGTATGGGTAATTATACCACTTATTCTTTTTTCATATTAATATTCCTGTATTTCAGTGAGACTTGATCTCCATTATGGTTCTCCATATATAACATTGCTGTTATTTCACAATTTAAAAAAAATCATTCTTCCTTTAAAGCCACCAGATAAGGCAACTTGTTTCTGAGCCTGTGGACACTGACATTCCTATTCATCCTTTCCTTCTTTTGTTATTTCCCCTTTGTACATCATCCACATTGATATAGTTCAGTCTTGTTCCCCATTTGACACTATTTCCCCTCGCTGATAAGCGTGTGTATAATCGAAATCTTTACTTGAAATAGGTAGCATTAAGAACTACTCTTGATAAAATCCAAAAGCATTTTAATCTTGCACAAGGAAAATACAAAATAAATGCATGTAAATGCACTGGTGGCATAAAGATGAACTCTAGCAGTTTGCCTGGATCTACCATTTTCAGCAGCTAAACAGATATACTGACTGTCTATCTACTCCTGACCTAGAAGTCCAATAAGAAGTTGTATAATACCACAGGCAAAATGAGACCCAGTTTGAGCTCTGTCCAGAAAAAACAATCCATTTCTACAGTCCAGAAGCATTATAGTATCTCAATGACAGTAGTTTTCTCTAATTAAACAACACCAAGACATTCATTCCCATTTAGATTCAGTTGAAGAAGATGCTCTCCCTGTTCTCAAAGTCTTTTAGCTCTTAGGTAACTGGTTAAGTCCAACAAGCTAATGTCCAAATTAGGTAATCTATTTGCATGTTGAAGGAGCACAGTTACTTTCAGTTTCAACAATGTTGTTGCCTTTCCACTGAAAGCAATTTTACACTCAAAAGTGACATGTTTTTCTATGCTATACATTTTGCACATTTTCTAAAACCAATTACACTTTCAGTAAAATTACATTTTTCCATCCTGTACATTTTATACATTTTGCATATTACATGCTGCAAGATTTCCTATAATGGCTTGATGAGAAAATAAAATTAAAACTACTTTAGCTTTGAATAGCTTTTTTACGCCCTTATACTATTCTCACCAGTTGGTTTAGCATCACTGTATACTCTGATATTTAGATGGAAGATGTCAGAATTTTCCTGCTGTTTACATGTGCTTACAGCCTACTCAACTGTCTTAAACGCTTGCTAATGAAAGACTTAACCCTGTTAATAAATATCCTGGCTCTCCAAACAGACAGATGGAGCCCATCATGTCAATATTGATTTGTAATGCCTCAAATGTAGACTCATATCCAATAGGTTAAAAAAACAGAGATGGGGACCAGTAGAGTGAGTCCCAAACCATGGAGACTCAATGGCTGAAAAACAAACTTACAAATATTAAGTCCACGATGGTCATTTCTCAAATATTCTCTTTTCTCCAAGGTATTGCAGCCTTGGAGTTGGTATATATAAGTTTAAAAATGGGGGGATTGCCCCCCACATCAGGGGGTGTAGGGGTGTTTGCCCCCCACAAAAAGAAGCTTAATTTTCTCTCTCTTTTTCCCTGTTTTCAGTCGTTTGTTTTTTCAGCTTCTTGGCACTCAGCATTTTGAGAGCTGACATTTCAATAGTTAGTCTGTGCAATCATACACTGAATCCGCTGGTTAAGCACATGCCAGCCCTGTATATGCCACTAACATGTAATATTGTGGAAGATGTACACAAGTGTCCATCTGTCCCAAGCCTTTCTCATATTTTGTAAATTCTTTCCATACTGATTTTATGACTTTCCAATCAATTTATCTGTCCCTTGATAGACAACAACATCCAAAACTCTTCCCATTGCAGCTGCTGCATGACTCCAAGGATTAGATTATACTACAAATGTGTGTCAGTATAAAAAAGTAAAATAGTCAATCTACTTTGCCCTTCTGATGCAGCTAATACCATGATTCTGGCCCCAACGTACTGTGCTCCCACCCATCTGTCCCATGCCTTCTTTAAAGATGCAGCGGATTTATAACCTACAAACTCCTCCTTTTTAATGGTCCATTCATCTACTACTCTCTCCATGTAGAAGTTTAGCTCATTCAGTTGTTGATTAGCTTCTCTCTGGATGCATCCCTGCATCTTGTCTGCTTTCATCATCTTGTATTTTCATTCTAAGTCTATTGATTAACTTCTGCTGTGATTAGAGCTCTCAGAGCATTCATAACTAAGAGCCTATTGTAGGATCAGTGCTTCTCCTACAGCATGTCCTTTGGATGTGAAAGTAAACTGCATTACCTAATAAAAGCCTTTGAGGACCCAGGAAGGACATGCAAACTGCATTTTAAGATACACCAGTCAGAAACTGAACTGATCCAAGTGCTGTAAGGCAGAAGTACGAATTGCTGCATCATTGAATTCACTGTGCATTTCCACAGAAATGAAAAGCCATTCTGAGGAAAGAAGAAACATTTAGAAATGGCTTTAATAAAGGAAAAAGAAAGCAGTCTTGTGGGATAAAACTTGTAAGATTCTGTCAGACTCTTAAAGTAATATAATAGTAAATGAGCATTTAGGAACTTGGTTAGTCTCAGTGATTTTTGGTTACTTTCTGCCACCTACTTCCTTCTACACAGTCTTCCCACTAAACACCACACTAACCTTTGATATTTCTTATTTCAGATTACTTCCTTACTTGATAATAGTTACTTGCTGTTACATAGTGACATGCACATTTATTCTTCATTGCTTAATGATGATTCAGTCCCTGTCTTGTATTTAATTAGGCTTTTGCAAACAAGTCAGTGCAAATCATTTTTTTCTTTTTTCTCCTCAATGCCACTGAACTCAACACTCTGGAATACCAGTTTTCTTCTTCTCCCAGCCTGTTTGTGTGCCTCATTGGCTATTTCTGAGCTAACTGCTCCATGAGGTTTGAACCACTGGACTTGTTTCTTTAAGTAGCTATATTGTAGCTAACATTCATATACATTGTTCTTCAATAACATACTTATTCATACAGCAGTCTGAAGTTACTATTATGCAATATTATTTAGCCTGGTCCTGTCACTATGACTGACACAATGACAGTCAACAATGAAAGAGGATTGCAGATATATAAAATTTTAAATGAAAATGTACAAGTCATATTCAATATACTTTGTCACCATGGTCATTACATTATTTACTGTTTTCCCAGTCCTAATTTTAGGGATATAACTTGTATGTTTTTTTTTTTTTTTTTTTTTTTTTTTAATTATCCTAAAATTTAGATTTTATTTCCAGGGAAATCTACACTTCTGTGTTAAACAGTAAGAGCAACAAAGAACAAAGACACCTTTTTGTCAATTTACGTCTTTATTATTATTTATATGTTTTTTATATACGTAACTCTTTTGTTAAAAAGCTCAGGTCCAAGCCATTCTCTTCAAGCTACTTTCCTACTAATAAAACAAAAACAGGAGGCGGCACTGTAAGCAGAGTCGTAGGACCGGTTACTTTCCAATAAACGCAATTTAATAGTTAAACACAATATACTAACACAATAAACTGAGCGCTTTCGGTAGGATCAGTGTCCTACCTTCTTCAGATCTGAATTCTATATCTCCAGAATGGAAAGTGGTCCAATATATCAAATGGCTATTGTCTAAACTATATAATCAGCTAGACTGCTATGTTAGAGCTTCAGAAGAATGCTAAAAGAGATGCAGAAGTAGTTGGTAACTCACTTGGTCATGATTTCTGAACTACAGGGAGATGCCAGAGTAATAAGAACTCTGGTATCAGCCAAACAGATTAAGATCAAGATTTTAGAGACCTGCATGGAAAACCAGGCTCACAGGAAAGATTTATGGTTAGTTGGAATCCTGGAACAAGCAAATGCCAAAGATCCAATGGGCTTCTGTCAAAAACTGCTGGCAAACAGGGCAGGCATGCAAGGGAATAAGTATTGAAATTAGCTCACAACAGTGAATAGATTTTCACAATTAATAATTAATGTTGCCATTTACATACTGAAGGAGAAAGTAGTCTTTTTTTTACTTTGGACACTAGAAAAAACGTTCTGCTATGGAGACTCATGATTGCCTTGTGAAAAGAGTTAACTGTTTGTGCCAGATTATCAAGTCTCCAGACAATGATTTAATATTGTTTACCAATTTTTGCAAAGTATTTTTCCATCTGACAAAGACTTTCTTAGAGATGGATGATGCTAGGCAGGTACTTATGGAATGGTACAGCAGCCTTTCAGGCAATGAAGTGAAATGAAGTTTAATTTATCTTATAGCCAATGGCAGAGATATTAATGTACTTGACATTTCTAAACCTATCTGTTCTGATCAACAGATTGACAGCACTAAGCTCTGGGTTCATAGGTATCCTTGGGGCTTTATCCTGTGATGTCCTAAATGCAAAACAGGGAGATGTATCCTGCAGTGGGTTTAATTTAAGCAATGTACAGCTTTACCAGTGACTGTGGTATCCTGAGAGATATTAGAGATTAATAACTTGCAGAATATTTTTCACTTGTTGAAAGGTATACTCAGTTGGGGAGTACTATATTATCAAATATATAGAGGAATAGTGCTGAAATGACTGAACAGGAAAAAGTTTAGTTCCTTAATTTTTAGATACTGAACATGGGAAAGCCATGTATTAACAATGGTCTGGTACTTTGACTGTTCCGATGGAAAACTTTGGACTTGGAGTTCTGGTGTGCTAGCAACGTCTACTGGAAATGGATATAAAAAGAGGCTGGTGGTCCATGTGGGCTGCATGACTGTTTCTTACAGGAAATGCCATATTATCACAGTCATCTGCATCAAGAGCTGATCATCTTGTATAAACTAAATCTATGACATGGAAGGTGGGCATTCAAAGATGTGCTACTGACCTGAACTGAGCGAAGATGTTTTGACTCAGTGCCTTTAGTGGTTTTTGAAACCTTGTGTTTGCACATAGCTATTAGATACTTGTTTCTATTAGAAGTATTTATATTAAAACAGAAATGGCTTTTAGAAGGCTTAACATGTTTAAAGGAAGTGTAAGCAAAGGTGGGTAATTTTAAAACAATGAAAAGAATGTGCAACATTTGTGTATTGATGGGTTGGCTATGCATGAGGTTTCTGAACAATTAGCTAATTATAGTAATGTGAACTCCTAATTAGATTTATTTGGGATCAAGTAGTAATGAGGGACTGGAAAAAGGGGCGTGGCAATATGTTTACTCCACTCTCCTGGAATGTCAATGGACTTGTTAGCTCATGAAGTGCTTTAAGGTCTTTATTCATATCAATAGAGAAAAAAAGTCTATTTTAGCAAGAAAGTTCAAGTTTGGTTACAAGCAATTACAAAGGGGTTACTAGGAAAAGGGGAGTGACTACATTGATTGAGTAGCATAGGTCTCATTATGGACCAATATGGGCATCTTGTAATGGCTCAAGAGCAGTGCCCAGGGAAAGTGATCAAATTGGCTTCAGCTTTTGTTGCTCTAAGTACTCCAGTTCTGAGATAATGGCCATTTTAACAAGCATAACGATGTTCCAAGAGAAGCAGTTGTTTTGGCAAGAGAGTTAGCTCTCCTTAACACTGTGTCTGGCTGCTCTAGCGTCTTTGCCCCTGTACCCAGCTCAACTTTCTCCTGCTTCTATTATCACCAATTACCTACCTGGTGAGATAAGACTCCTAACCAAGGTCCAGCGACCTCAACTTCCAGCTTCCATTTTCAGCACCCTTTAACAAGGAAGAAAGAAATACCCAGCTCAACTTTCTCCTGCTTCTATTATCACCAATTACCTACCTGGTGAGATAAGACTCCTAACCAAGGTCCAGCGACCTCAACTTTCAGCTTCCATTTTCAGCACCCTTTAACAAGGAAGAAAGAAATACCCAGCTCAACTTTCTCCTGCTTCTATTATCACCAATTACCTACCTGGTGAGATAAGACTCCTAACCAAGGTCCAGCGACCTCAACTTCCAGCTTCCATTTTCAGCACCCTTTAACAAGGAAGAAAGAAAGTATGTTATGTGCTATGTCCACATTGTAAATCAGACCCCTGTCTACTACTTGCTTTAGGGCTCCAAAGTTCGCAGTGTGCTTGAGCAGCCAGCTACTCCTTGCCTCTCCTCTCTATCCACCCATCAGCCATCCCCCCTCCCCACTTTCTTAGACTCCCTCTTACTATACATCTTTTCTACCACAGTTCCACTCCAGTTTGTTCCTCTGTTTCTCTGCCTCTCTCTGCTCTACGCTCTGTAAGCTCAACTACTTTCTAATGCCCTTAATCTGACCCTCTTCACACCCACCTTGTACCTCTTCAGTACTTTACCCCTCTGGCTCTCCTTTTCGGTATACTCCTGTACCATCCCAGTTCCTCTCCACACAGATCCTACCTTTCTAACCTGTAGCTAGTTGCTTTGCTGATAGTTTTTCCTCTCTAACTTCTTGTCCTTGTTTCTATACAGACCTCTCATCCAGCGACTGCCATTTCTGTACTTAGTTTCCCCCTCCTGCTCTATCCTTGCTTTACTTGGTTTCCCCCTCCTGCCCTATCCTTCCGAACTTACTTCCCTGCCATACCCCGGGCTGTAGAATCAGCCGCTTAACTTCTCAGGTGTGGCTTGTAACCTGCCCCGCCCAGCTGTACCTGTTCCACGCCTTCACCCATTGCCTCTAGTTCCCGGGGAAGTTATTTATACCCCTTAATGTACGAGGCACCATCTTTTTGTTAGCTCTCCTTAACACTGTGTCTGGCTGCTACCGCTCTGCCCTAGCGTCTTTGCCCCTGGTAAGTGGTGTTAGTGGTTTCATTGCCTGGCTTACTATGATTGTATGCATTCTCTAGGTATTACAGCGTATGATTGTATGCATTCTCTAGGTATTACAGCGTTTACTGTGAATTACTGTGTTTGTCTCATTGCCTGGCTAACTACATTTGTATTGCGTTTTCTAACTGTTCAGCGTTATTGATGGACTCATGGTTTATGTCCTAGTACCTAGCGACATTAGCGTTTCACAGTTGTGCAGCGTTCTAAATGGTTTTGTTCTGCAGAAACGCTAGTTGTTTTTTTTTTTTTGCATAGTGTTTGAGTGACTGTATCTTTCCTGTGGATAGTATTTTTTTTGCCCCATGCTGGCCAGGTTTGGCTGCTCATAACTGGTTAGTCTGCTTCTGCTACGGCAGTATTAGTATCGCTTTCGCGAACCTCATAAAGGTTAAAGCTATACTGCCTGTAAATCCTAAGTCCGCTATCTTATTTTGGGATACTCTGGGTCTATTCTGTACTGCGCTGAGCTGTTCTTGTGACTTTATGCTTACTGCCCTTGCCCACTTGTTTTTGGCTTAATCAGATTATCATCAGCATTGTTGCTTACTTGCCTAGTACATGTTGCATGCAAACTCCTGTTCTCTGTATGTAATGACCAACAACACTGGATCTAGCTTATCTAGCAAGTAACATCAAGATTATAGCCCACTCGGCTATTGCAAACTGCGCCACCCACGTGGCTAGGAAACCGAGCATTCCGTCTTGTGTTTTCTTTCCCTACTTACAGCCCTGGGTATTTTTCCTTTCTGATTACAGCCCTGCAAGCGAACACTGGTTCCTGCGAATATATGGCTGTAAATTAGACCAACCAAAACCTCACAGTGTTTCTACAGCAGGTTCGGATGTTTTCAACCACGCCACCCACTCAGAGCAGGTTGGAACAGTCCGGTAAATCTTACACTAATTACAGCCATACAGGCTAACACCCTCTCCAGTAACATTTGTTGTTGCGAATGGGAAAGTGTTTTGTTTTATGTGTTTAAGGCGCATACAGCTAAAACGCCTTTTACAACTACGCCACCCACGTGCAACTAATATGACTCCCTGGGGAACTGTAATTGAGGCTCACAACCTTACATGACTGGAAATGAATACGCTCACTTGGGAACCTCGACTGAGTGTTCTATAGTCGCTCATTCTATTCTTATTGCTTAGCTTCCACTTACAGGCTATTTCTGGAAAAAAATATATCCTATTCTGCCTGGACTGCTAAATGCTGACCTTATTATTGATTTTGCTTATGAAACTGTCCTGAATGCTAGCCCTCTGCTTTTGATAGAGACACGTGAAATATGCCTAATGTATGTATCTATCTACCTCATACTTAAATGCAGATGTTGTAATATTGTATTTGCAACTTCCTAAACGACTGTTTCTTTGAATTGTTAGAGATTTGCTTAGATTGCATAGATATAGGTAATTACCTTATATTTAAATGTGAATGCTTGATATGTTGCATTTTGTTACTGCTAAGTTTTACTGCTGTTTATCTACTGCATTACTAACTTGTCTCTTCTGTTTATTTGTCTCCCTTCCTGCCCTAAGTACCCAGCTCAACTTTCTCCTGCTTCTGTTATCACCAATTACCTACCTGGTGAGATAAGACTCCTAACCAAGGTCCAGCGACCTCAACTTCCAGCTTCCATTTTCAGCACCCTTTAACAAGGAAGAAAGAAAGTATGTTATGTGCTATGTCCACATTGTAAATCAGACCCCTGTCTACTACTTGTTTTAGGGCTCCAAAGTTCGCAGTGTGCTTGAGCAGCCAGCTACCCCTTGCCTCTCCTCTCTATCCACCCATCAGCCATCCCCCCTCCCCACTTTCTTAGACTCCCTCTTACTATACATCTTTTCTACCACAGTTCCACTCCAGTTTGTTCCTCTGTTTCTCTGCCTCTCTCTGCTCTACGCTCTGTAAGCTCAACTACTTTCTAATGCCCTTAATCTGATCCTCTTCACACCCACCTTGTACCTCTTCAGTACTTTACCCCTCTGGCTCTCCTTTTCGGTATACTCCTGTACCATCCCAGTTCCTCTCCACACAGATCCTACCTTTCTAACCTGTAGCTAGTTGCTTTGCTGATAGTTTTTCCTCTCTAACTTCTTGTCCTTGTTTCTACCCGCTCCGTTCGCCCTGCGGGCTCACTACGCTCCCCTACCCTACCCCCAATTCCCAACCACCCCCAGTGCATCTACATTTATACCACTTAACCACTCCTACTTCCTCTCCAACCTCAGAACTCCACCCCTTCCTCTTCCTATTTCTCCTCCCACTTTCATACAACCACCACTTCCTATCCCTCCCTCCTCCTTCTCTATACCTCTACATTGCTTATCTCTACCTCAACATGCCTGGTAAATACTCATCCTTCCCAATTCAACTACTTCTCCTCCTAAACCTTTCCTATAGCTACTATCTTACCCAACCTCATCCTATCACATACTCACCTCTCTCACAAACAACTTGCCCCCTCTATTCTTCACCATCCAAGTGTTTCAGCTCTATCTCCCCTGAACTGTATCCCTTCAACAATAAACTATGTCTTCATTTTAAACTACTCTCCCCTCTGAAAACCTCATCAACTACTCTACCCTCCATACCTCCTACTATTCTATCTACTTACACCTCTCAATCCAAACAACCTAAATTCCTCCTCTACTTAACTCAACTTCTAAATTCAACACTTTTATCCGGTGATATACACCCTAACCCAGGCCCACACACCTCCTCCTCTAGCAATAAATCCATCCTACTTGCAGAGCTTAACGCACAAAGTTTAGCTAACAAAATTCCAAATCTCCATGCCTGGCTACTCCATAACAAACCAGACATCCTAGCTATATCTGAAACCTGGCTAAAACCAAATATAAAAAATGAAGAGATACTACCACCCAATTACTCTATCATGAGAGCAGACAGAACCAAAAAAAAAGGGTGGTGGTGTGGCTCTAATCTACTCCTCCTCCCTATCTATAACACCTTACAATAAAACCATACCAAGGTTCTCTAATGCAGAAGTAATACTAGCTCACCTTCAGCTAAATAAACATAAATCTATATATATAGCCTCCCTCTATATTCCCCCCGGAGACAATGTCCCAATACTCGAAGAATTCCTCTCCTGGCTATCAACTAACATCTGTAACGAAACTATAATCATGGGAGACACCAATATAAATTGGTCTTCCATTCATTCCCCTACTCACCCCCTCAACATCAACCTATACAACTATTCCCAACTCATCAACTCCATAACTAGACCAACAAAAGACTTCACTAGTGGCAGCATTTTAGACTGGATTTTAGTATCCCACCCCCACAACTACCCGACAGTGGAATCCTCCCTGATTCACTCAGTGACTACCTTCCCATCTTTACAAGACGTTCTCCCTCTCCCTTACTAGCTTCTCACACTTACTTAACCACCCGATGTCATAAAAACTTTAACCCTGAGGCTTTCTCTGCCACACTTAAATCACTTAACTGGTATCCCCTAAAAACCCTACCACTAGCAAATGCAATAACTCACTTTAATACAACCTTCCTACATCTCCTAGATATTCATGCTCCATTAATAACCAAAAGAATAAAAAAGAAAACCACACCCTGGATTACTAAAAGTACTCTTGCCACCATGCGACTTAGAGATAAAGCCTGGACACAATTCCAGAAGAACAAATCTACATCTAACCTTAATGCATACAAAACTCTTCGCAACTCAGTTAAAAAGCTTATCTCAGCAGACCGTCGCACCTACTTTGTCCAACTTCAAGACAACCATAGTACCAACCCACAAAAATTCTGGAGAGGTATAGCTACCCTCTTAAAACCTGGTACCACAGAAAACCCTAACCCCTCCCCAAATGTACAAGACTCTGATCTTGCTACTCAATTCAATACTTTTTTCATTGACTCTATTTCCAAACTGACCTCTTCTTTTTCAAATAACAATCTGCCTCCTAACTCGACTTCTCCTCTCTCAGCCCCCCTCCCTAATCCTTTCTCCCATTCTTCTCACACACAACCCCCCCCCCATTTTTCATTAAACCTATACCCACATCTACTATAAGAAAACTCCTACAGAAACTAAAACCATGCACCAATGCCCCTGATAACATTCCCCCATTCTTCCTCAGCATAGCTGCTGATGCCATTGCCCTCCCTATCAGCATCCTAATCAACCGCTCTATCCAGGAAGGTCTTGTTCCTGAAATCTGGAAAAAAGCCTACATCATTCCCCTGCATAAAGGTGGAAATAATACTAACATTTCCAATTTCCGTCCCATCGCTATTCTCTCTCCCATTTCAAAGATCCTAGAGAAATGTATCCACCTTCAACTCCTCCCCTATCTCTTAGACAATAACCTATTAACCCCCACCCAGCATGGCTTCAGACCGCATCATAGCACTATGACTGCCCTCCTTTCCTTCCTTGAAACTGTGAATAAAGCTAGAGATTCTGGCCTCACTGTATCTACCATCCTTCTCAATCTCTCTAAGGCCTTTGACACTATCTCTCATAACCTACTCCTTACTAAACTAACTAACCTAAACCTCTCCCCCTTCCCTCAAATGGTTCACCAGCTATCTCTCAAGCAGGCAACAAGCTGTCATATGGAAAAAGGCCACCTCCTCTTTTCTTGCCACCCCCACTGGTGTCCCACAAGGTTCAATATTGGGCCCCCTACTTTTCAACATTTTCATTAATGACTTTTACCGCTCTATCCCTCATGCTAATATTATCCAATATGCAGATGATTCCACAATCATCTGTGCTGCCCCATCTATACCAATCCTCTTAAAACAAACTCAGGATGCTTTCTCTACCACAGAACTATGGATGAAAGACAATCATCTAGCACTCAATGCTGCTAAAACTAAACTTATGATCTTTACCTCTTCTACAACCAAGACTTTCGACCGAAACTTATTCTCCATTATCAGCCAAAATACAACACCTCTTGAGCTGGTAACTGAAACCAAACTACTAGGAGTTCAAATAGATGACAGGCTCAAATTCAACTCCCATCTACTACTAAACATAAAAAACCCCCACCAAAAACTTGGCATGCTCTAGCGACACAATCGGTTCCTCACCTCTACTACTAAACTTACTCTTTCTACTTCCTTTCTCTTACCCTCCCTTCTCTATGGAGCCCCTCTTCTAACAAACCTACAGTCATCACTCAAAACCAAATTGTCCTCTTGTTACAATAAAATAGCCAGATTCGCTACTAGCAACAAATCCTCAACCCATCACTGTGAATCTCTAGACAAACTAAACTGGCTTGAACTTCCTAACTACCTCTCCTACACCCAGCTCACCTATGCTCATAAACTCATTTTCCAACCTTCCCTCTGTCCCTCTCTCTCCACTACCTTTAAAATGCATCACACACAAAGGCTTCTCAGATCTAACAATCAAAACCTTATAGAAGTGCACAGACCACTCCACCCCCCAGGACAATACCTCCTATCACACTCTCTGGCACGCCTATGGAACTCCCCCCCCCCCCATTCGTACCACTTCTAGCCTCCCATCCTTTAAAAAATCACTCCACTCTTATCTAACTTCCACATGGGAATGCTCCTGCTCCCATCCCTCATAACTTACACTTACTTCTACACTGTTCCCTTCCTTACTCTCAAATCCCAGGTTACAAATTCTTGTTTCCTTCTCTTATATAACTCCTTACTAATATCCAGCAAAAAAAAAAAAAAAGTTTTAACTTTGATTGAAACAATTTTTTTACCTATGTAGTCTTCATACATTTTATGTGTGTATATCAATTTTAGTCTTGCTTCATATGTAACCTATGTAATCTATGTTTGTTTAATTAACCTGTGTGTAAATCTGTATGTGGAGTTTTTCTCCCCAGGACTCCATTGAAAACGGGTTCTTCTGGCCCAATGGACTATCCTGGTTAAACAACTGCAAATAAATAAAATAAAATAAATAAATGGAATCGGTTTACTAGAGATGAGGATACTCAGGATGTGCATAGAAGCTTTAGGGTCTATCCCAGAGAAATTGTTTTGCTGTGCATTATGAAAATGTGGGATTGATAGATGTGGCCCAACTTGGTATAGTAAGGGGTAACTGATCTTAATGTTATTTCCCAGCTAATCATGAATATTGAGGCTAAACAGGACCATATTTTTCAAAGAGTATTCATATTTATTCAAGGGGTTAGAGGCCCTTTCTACACTGTTGTCTGATAATATCTAATTTGTAGCAGTGAAGGGGTTAGAGGCCCTTTCTACACTGTTGTCTGATAATATTTAATTTGTAGCAGAGATGAATGAAGAAAATAGGAGGGTTTTAATCACTGAAATCCAATACTTCTTTCTGTGGCAAAACATATTTTCAAGTTTGGTTTAACTTACAGATTGAGGACTAGTTAAGTGATATAATCCAACGTTCAAAGGAAACGTTGATGTGCGTATAAGTTTTCAAAGGAACCCTTAAAATTAATCTACAGCAGTATACTAGGGAAATAAGATGTAACAGGAAGTTCACCTGGGAATAGTGGCAAGTGATCGGGAGAAAAGTAACCGCAGAATAGGTGAAGAAACTGCACTTGATGAAACTGAGTTAGTGAAGCAGGGGTTTAACAGGTAATACAGCTTTTAATAGGAAGGAATGGGTGGAAAATAGTTCCATTCTATTATACACAGCTGTTTCATTGCTAAAAATAACAACAATAAGTTTCCCACATCTAGTACACTATACAAGTCTTGACATTTTTAAATCTAAGCAAATTACAACTCCAGGAATAACAAAATATTGATCAATATTTGCTGTATGGATGGCTAAGAACAGGTGAATTTAAATGAAAAGATGAAAGACTGGTAATGGCAGATCAAAGCAGTGGAATGCATATGTGGTGGTTCAAAAAATCTATAGACAATGTATGTTTTGCAGTACAGAACCAGAAATAGTTGTACATATTATTGACTGTGATATACTTATGGTTGATGGTCTGAATACAGAAAAGTAAAGAAATGTCACAGCATTGCTGCACTGTAAACTGTGCAGAGACTGTAATATACAAGAATGCATCAGAAAGACTTACTGAAAATGAAAAAGTAATGCTCTTGTGGGATCATCCAATAATGAAAGTTAAGAAAGTAAAAGCAAGAAAGCTAGCTATTGTACCTGAAGAAAGAAGGATAAAGGTAACATTATTTTTTTCTAATATTTTAGTCTCCCCCACAGATGACATTCTACTTCTTCCAGGGGCCTCCCCTCATTTCCTGGGTCTACTGACCCCATCTAGACACACCTGGACTTCTCTGAACCATAATCAAGGCAGGTGAAGAGATTAACGCACCTTGAGGTAGCACCATGCATTGCCAAGGAGGATTTTTGTTTATGCACCTGTGTTCCCAAACCCTGCACCCATCTGTCCCATTTAAAGAAATGTCACGCACTGGGCACAAGTGGTGTATTATTTCTACTTCTCCATTGACTCAGCCTCAACCCTACCCACTAAGGGCAATGCCCCCATATCTCCCTGGACTGCAACAGGGATCAACTGCATGGTGTGCCTATGTACATGCACCCATAAACCCCCAGGATGTGCATGCCCATACTTCCCCACCTGCACCATCATGCACTTGAGCTGTTAATCAGACTTGAGCTTCCAAGGCCATAGTCAGGGGTCAGTTCCTCTACAATACCTGCATAGGCAGGTAACTTTAATTTTTGAAACAGCTACACCTTACAACTATAGCATTCTGCATACTGAGACAAAATGTTTGAAAGTATCAAAACATGTAAGCAGAAACTCGAGTCAGAACAAGGACATCAAGACAGATCCAGCAGTAGCAGAAGCAACTTGGTCAATAAAAATAATTGAGATAAATCCAAAAACAAAATAAGCCGTAATCCATAGGGTGAACGCTCCGTTAGACAAAGCAGTTATAAGTAAAAATAACATAAAATATTTAGTCAAAGTGGAGCGACCATGAAACACAAAGTCTATGAATCCTTTGAATGAAACTATGTATTTATTGTAACACACTGAAAACGGTAAGCACTTTCACAATAAAGCTTCATCAGACCTTGAAAAAAGCAAACAAATACACTCCATTTATAAAAATTAAAAAATACAACATCCAATCAGAAAATCAGTTCAATTGAAAAGTGAACAAGTTCTTAAAAACACAGTGTACTGCCAACATACAAAAGACATAATTCCTTGAAAAAGTGTTACATAAAAGCACATCATTGTACACTTATAAAAAATAAAAAATAAAATAAAACTAGTAAAACAGCATATATATTTACTTAAATATGCACATATAAAATGTGCATCAGGTATAGGCCATTACTTCTTAATTTTCCTTTTCTTTAATAGGTGTTTAATGGAAGCTCTCTCATTTAACCCACTACCTCTATCTGCTCTTAAAATAATGATCCAATTTGTCTCTCTGTACTCTGTATGATTACTGACATCACCACCCCTAATAGTGGGTATAATGTTCTCAATAACCCTAAATACAAATGAATGTGTATCGCCAACCTGCATGATGTGCTTCGAGGGGGCATTGTGTTCAGATCTCTTCCTAATATGATACACATGTTCTCTAATCCTATCACGGAAGACGCTATTGGTCTTCCCTACATAGAATGAGCTGCAGGTGACGCATTCCGCTAAGTATACCACATTACTAGTTCTACAATTGGCATTGGCATAAAACACAAAATCTCTATGTAGATCTGGGTGGTAAAAAGTACTAGAAACATTGATCACAGAGCAGAAATTACATCTACCACATGGTAGGGTAACCCCTACATCATTGTACATATGACTATTGCTCCTTTCATAGCAGAGTAGCCTCTTCAAATTCTTTCTATTTTTATAAGTAAACATAGGTCTATTACCTACAATCTCACAAATCTCTGAATCAACCTGTAAAATGGGCCAATTCTCAGAGAACACCTCAGAGAGCTGCTTATTGTCCCCAATATAATAAAGGGGTATCCTAACATGGCCATTGTTTCTAATGGGATCTGATGGAGCACTCCTCAGAGACTCACATTTTGGTCCAAAATACGGTGCTACAGAGCTTCCTCTCAACCTATCCACTTCCAACCAATTCTTATTAATCTCATCAAACCATCTCTGCATTAATCTACCCTCTAGATTCTTGATCTCATTCTCAAAACCATCTAATGTGGGATTCAACCTAGATGCCCACATACCTTGGTCTTTTATTAAATTCTGAAACACATGCCTTGGATGCATGCTCGATCTAAACAAAAGTGCATTCCTATAACATATTTTACGAAAAACACCAGTATTAATTAAGGAATCATGCAACTTCTCTACTTAAAGATCTAGAAACTCTATTCGTGTATAGGACCAGTTGGCAGTAAATTTCAAACAACTGATAAGACTATTCATCATTTGGTGGAACTTACATAAATCTACATGACTCCCTCTCCACAGGAGAAACACGTCATCGACAAAACGTTGATAAAACAGCACATTTGTCTGGAATTCTTCTTTATTAAACAGAATAGTATTTTCCCATTATGCTAGAAACATATTGGCGTAGCTATTGGCACATGAAGTGCCCATAGCCACGCCATGTTTCTGAATATACAATTTATCATTGAAGGTAAAAAGATTATTTTCTAGTATAATCTCCAAGAAGTAACACACAAGGTCAATCTGTACTATGGAGGCTCCACTGTTCTCTTGCAGGTACTCATGTACATACTGTATCCCAAAATCATTAGGGATCATCGTAAATAACAATTGTACATCAAATGTTACAAACATTACACTATCAAGGTCATGGATCCCTTTCACACATTCAGAGATATGTTTAAGTGAACATAACAGCGCTGTGTCAATATCATTGTCTGGTGATATATCTGACATTAACAGGGATACTGATACTTGTCCAGTACAAGTAGGAGAAGGGAACCTCTACCCGAATGTTGTCATTGATGATAAGAGGTTTGACAGTACTGTTTTAGTAGCTGACAGGGTTGTAAGACCGAAGAATAGAAATGTAACTAATGTTATTGATACTTGGGTAAACGATGATTTGCCGAATAGACCTTGTAACGGCACTATAGGTGAACTCCCTTTTCCTTTACCAGTCAGGGTAGACAGAGGAGGTAGACGAAAGAGATCAATGAGCAGAGGGCGCCAGAAGCACAAGTTTTCAGGGGAGTACAATTCGAATCAAACCCTGAAAAAGATGTGGAGCAAGGCAGTGAGTTATTAATTTTGAATATCTCTTCACAAGAATTATCCCCTAAGGAAAGGGATGTGTTG
Source organism: Protopterus annectens (assembly GCF_019279795.1). Taxonomy (NCBI): domain Eukaryota; kingdom Metazoa; phylum Chordata; order Ceratodontiformes; family Protopteridae; genus Protopterus; species Protopterus annectens. The sequence goes on along the minus strand of NC_056745.1, from coordinate 1,373,248,318 downwards.
AGCAAGGGCTTGAGTTTTATTCCCACATGTAGAAGTAGAATGTCTGATACTATTTGTGATTTGAAAGTTTTCTGTAGGAATATTATGTTGCACTTACAGTATGGTAACCTTAAAAAGGAGAGTACTCAGACCGATAATAGTTCTCGTGAACCACATCTCAAGAAATTGAGTAGTTTCATTCCTACCAACCATCCATTGGTGGAAGCTTGCATGAAACTTACAGAAGAGAAAATATATATATAGGTTTTGTGATAATCACAGCAATCATATTGATAGGAAATTCAAGTATAATTTAACTTACAAAGAGAGAATGGCATTGAAGGATTTACAAAATAACACTTCCATTGCTATAAGACCAGCAGATAAGGGAGGCCCAATTGTTATTATGGACAGAGCACACTACATACAGTCCATGGAGAGGATGTTATGTGATGATAAATATTATAATAGGATCACCATCACTGATGTTCAGGAGACCACTTTAGTAGTTCAGAATATGTTAGGTGATATCCACTTTAGTAGTTCAGAATATGTTAGATGACGTCCCGCTCACCAGACTGAGTAAGGAGAGGGTCACAGTATGCTGCCTGTCGGGCGCTAGAATCCGCCACATAACGCAAGCACTCAGGTCTCTCAACAGCAGGTACAAATACGACTCAGTCATTGTCCACGCTGGTGTAAACGACCTGAGACGTACCTCCTTGGACTACATGAAAAGAGACATTGAGGAGCTCTCTGATTATGTAGCCCAGGCAGGTATGACCCTGACCTTGAGCAGTATCCTACCTTCATCACCAAGAATGATGCCACAATACAGAGATAAGATGATCAGCTTTAACAATTGGCTTAAACTCTGGTGTCATTCAAAGGGGATCCAATGTCTGTCTGCCTGGGATGACATGCTGGACAAGCCACGCTGCTTCGCAAGGGACGGCTTGCACCTGTCACCCCTGGGATTCCGGATATTGGCAAAGGCTCTTGCCACCCCATAGTGCCTTTTTTAGGCAAGGCTCAAATTCTAAACCTACCACCCTAGAACACAAAAATGGAAAAAAACTGAGGGTAATGCTGCTCAATGCCAGAAGTCTCAATCTCAAAATGCACGCACTCGAGGCCCTTCTCAGTATGGAGAACATCGATGTCTGTGCTGTGACAGAAACCTGGTTCAAGGCTCCTGAGAGCACCCCAGCACTATCAGGTTTTACCTCATACCATGCGTTCCAGCCCCAAAATCCGGACAATGCCAAGAAAGGAGGGGGGGTATCCATATTCATCAAGGACACCCACACCTCAAGATTGGTGGCAATGCACGATGCATCGGAGACCATCCAGGTGCAATTAACCATAGGCAAGACTGCTCTGCAAATTGTAGCATGTTACATGCCACCCTCACAAACTCAGGAACCTCACATGGCTTTCCTGAAAACACTGGAGGGGATAAATGTATCTCCAAACACCATCATACTAGGTGACTTCAATTACCCTAATATAGACTGGGAACACTACTCAAGCCCAAATACCCTAGCCCAAAAGTTCCTGGAATTCATAAACTCAAACGCCATGGAACAACTGGTCACCATCCCCACAAGAGGAGAAAACATACTTGATCTCATCATCACGAACATGGGAGCACAATGTTCAACACCGAAGTATACCCCTCACTGGTGAGATCAGATCACAAACTAATCTCACTGGAGGTCCTCATCCCACCCCACCTGAAATAAAAAGACCACAGTAAAGAACTTCTCGAAAGCCGACTTCACACTTCTAAAGACTAGTGTGGTCTCCTTTAAGGCCCCGAGCGTGGAAAACAGTACCCAAGCCGCTGAATCACTTACAAATGCCTTCTACCAGCACCTACAGGACTGCATGGATAAGGCAATCCCAAGCAAAACAAAGACTCTTTGTACCAAAGGTAAGCGTCCAGTCTGGTGGACCCCAGCCATAAACAAACTCTACAACAAAAGGAGGAAGCTACTACAAGATAGAGCAAAATCCTTAAAGGTAGGACACCTTTGATCACTACAAGTAAAAAACTAAGAGCTCTCATAAAATCATCCAAAGCAAACTTTGAGAGAAAAATAGCTAAAGACTCAAAAGACAATCATAAGGCCTTCTTCAGCTATGTTAGAAACCTGGGAGGAAACTCCCAGATATGCTCAGAACTAGTTCAAAATGATGTGAAGATTACTGATCCTACAGACATTGCCAACATACTGGCTGACAGGTTCAGTGCAAACTTCTCCCCCCCTCCCCCCCAAAAGGTGAGATATCTATACCAAATGATTGTAGCCCCCCAAACATCTCTAACGCCCAAGTGAGAACTGCTCTCTCGAAAGCAAAAGAGACAGCATCCATGGGACCTGATGGTGTCCCCGGCTGTGTGCTCCACGAACTCAACGAGGAATTAAACCCACAGCTAGGACAGCTGTTTAATCATAGTCTCACCTCTGGATACGCACTCCAGGAGTGGCGACTGCGACAGTGGTCCCACTTCATAAAGGCGGTGCCTCCACCGACCCAGGAAATTACCGCCCATTAGCTTGACAAGCCTTATCTGCAAAGCCATGGAGAGGATCATAATGGATCTCATAAACAAAGACATAGGAATTTGCAGACTTTGGATCCAACCCAGTTTGGCTTTGTCAAAGGCAGATCATGCCTTTTAAACTTGGTTGACTTTTTCCAAACAGTCACCAAAGCCATTGATGAGGGAAAAGCAGTCCATACAGCATACCTCGATCTGGCGAAGCTTGATACAATACCCCACTCGGGTATCATTGAAAACTCATCAGCTTAAATGTTAACCCATACATCACAAGATGGGTTGCAAACTGGCTGAGCGACAGAACCCACAGGGTCAGAGTTGCTGGCGCCATGTCAGACTCTAAGCCTGTCACAAGTGGTGTCCCACAGGGCTCAGTCCTGGGCCCACTCTTGTTTGGCATCTACTTCTCAAGTACAAGCAAACACAGGAGGGTTATGGCTGACAAAGTTTGCAGATGACTGCAAACTGGGCGCCGTAGTCGAAAACACATCTGACACAGATATCCTTCAGAAAGGTCTCACAGAAATGGATAACTGGTGCCAGAGCCATGGCCTAAAGTTAAATGCCAAAAAATGCATAGTCATACCCTTCGGGAAAAACAAGGTTACCCCTAGCTACCACATAGGTGGAAATCCACTGAGCACAGAAGAAGTTATTAGGGACCTGGGGACCCAGGTTGACAGTAGCCTGTCATTCGACACCCATGTGGCTAAAGTAGTTAGGAAGACCTTCTACATTGCCCACCTTATCATGAAGGGATTCACATCTAGATCAAGGGAGGTCATAGTTTCCCTGTACTCATCACTCATCAGACCAATGATTGAGTACAATGCCCCATTCGGAATGTATCTGACCCGACACTTGCAGCAGCTGGAGAGGCCACAAAAGTTCCTCACCAAAAGGATAAAGGGTCTCAAAAATCTGTTCTATGCTGCCCGACTGAAAGAACTTCAGCTCTATTCAGTCGCTTACCGCTTGCTCAGAGGTGACCTGTGCCTGACATACAAGGCCATGTCAAACCCAGATTTGATGAATATGCTTCACCTCAATAAATCTAGATCCATCAGAGCCACAAGGGCGGGAGACTTAAACCTCGACACGGCTATTAATAGGACGTGCTGGAGGGATAGATTCATCATCCAAGGACTCCCTATGCTGTGGAACAAAATCCCGGTATATGTGAGGCAGAGCACCTCGCTGGCCTTGTTCAAGAGAAATCTTGACCAATGGATGGGCGATCGCAGATATACCCCAGGGATTACCTCAGTGTCACTGCTCGACAGAGGCACAGCAAAATAATGGGTATAGTTCCCCATACTAAAGGGGTAGCGTAAGCCACAAAACTATGGGCTAGGCTTGTAAATGCCCTCGAGCAGATAGCCTAGTATAAACCTATGAACCTATGAACCTATATATTTACTGGGAATCTCATCACAGAGGAGACATATAATTATCTTACAGTGCCTAATCCGTTGATACCTTTGTTACAAGGGTTACCAAAGGTACATAAACATTCATATGACCCACCCAAGAAACCTATTGTGGCAGGTGGAGGATGGATCACAGAGCCTCTTTCAATTTATGTTGAGAAGTATTTGAGCCAGTAATTAATTTAAATAAAGTAGTGTTGAAAGATTCTAAACAGTTTTAGTTGATTTATATGAATGTGTGAAAGGGATCCATGACCTTGATAGTGTAGCGTTTGTAACATTTGATGTACAATTGTTATTTATGATAATCCCTAATGATTTGGGGATACAGTATGTACATGAGTACCTCAAAGAGAACAATGGAGCCTCCATAGTACAGATTGGCCTTGTGTGTTACTTCTTGGAGATTATACTAGAAAATAATCGTTTTACCTTCAATGATAAATTGTATATTCAGAAACATGGTGTGGCTATGGGCACTTCATGTGCCAATAGCTAAGCCAATATGTTTCTAGCACAATGGGAAAATGATATTCTGTTTAATAAAGAAGAATTCCAGACAAATGTGCTGTTTTATCGACGTTTTGTCGATGATGTGCTTCTCATGTGGAGAGGGAGTCATGTAGATTTATGTAAGTTCCACCAAATGATGAATAGTCTTACTAGTTGTTTGAAATTTACTGTCAACTGGTCCTATACATGAATAGAGTTTCTAGATCTTTATGTAGAGAAGTTGCATGATTCCTTAATTAATACTGGTGTTTTTCGTAAAACATGTTATAGGAATGCACTTTTGTTTAGATCGAGCATGCATCCAAGGCTTGTGTTTCAGAATTTAATTAAAGGCCAAGGTATGCGGGCATCTAAGTTGAATCCCACATTAGATGGTTTTGAGAATGAGATCAAAAATCTAGAGAGTAGATTAATGCAGAGAGGGTATAGATCTGATGAGATTAATAAGAATTGGTTGGAATTGGGTAGGTTGAGAGAAAGCTCTGCAGCACCGTATTTTAGACCAAAATGTGAGTCTCTGAGGAGTGCTCCATCAGATCCCATTAGAAACAATGGCCATGTTAGGATACCCCTTTATTATATTGGGGACAATAAGCAGCTCGCTGAGGTGTTCTCTGAGAACTGGCCCATTTTACAGGTTGATTCAGAGATTAGTGAGATTGTAGGTAATAGACCTATGTTTACTTATAAAAATAGAAAGAATTTGAAGAGGCTACTCTGCTATGAAAGGAGCAATAGTCATATGTTCAATGATGTAGGGGTTACCCTACCATGTGGTACTTGTAATTTCTGCTCTGTGATCAATGTTTCTAGTACTTTTTACCACCCTGATCTACATAGAGATTTTGTGTTTCATACCAATGCCAATTGTAGAACTAGTAATGTGGTATACTTAGCGGAATGCGTCACCTGCAGCTCATTCTATGTAGGGAAGACCAATAGGGTCTTCTGTGATAGGATTAGAGAACATGTGTATCATATTAGGAAGAGATCTGAACACAATGCCCTCTTGAAGCACATCATGCAGGTTGGCGATACACATTCATTTGTATTTAGGGTTATTGAGAACATTATACCCACTATTAGGGGTGGTGATGTCAGTAATCATATAGAGTACAGAGAGACAAATTGGATCATTATTTTAAGAGCAGATAGAGGTAGTGGGTTAAATGAGAGAGCTTCCATTAAACCCTATTAAAAAAAAAGGAGAATTAAGAAGTAATGGCCTATACCTGATGCACATTTTATATGTGCATATTTAAGTAAATGTATATGCTGTTTTATTAGTTTTATTTTATTTTTTATTTTTTATAAGTGTACAATGTGCTTTTATGTAAAATATTTTTAAGGAATTATGTCTTTTCTATGTTGGCAGTACACTGTGTTTTTAAGAACTTGTTCACTTTTCAATTGAATTGATTTTCTGATTGAATGTTGTATTTTTAAATTTTTATAAATGGAGTGTATTTGTTTGCTTTTTTCAAGGTCTGGTGAAGCTTTATTGTGAAAGCACTTACCATTTTCAGTGTGTTACAATAAATATATAGTTTCATTCAAAGGATTCATAGACTTTGTGTTTCATGGTCGCTCCTCTTTGACTAAATATTTTATGTTATTTTTGCCAATAAAAATTATTTTCTCGTATATTTAAATAAGGAGGAAATGTCAGCTGCACAGCAAATGCTGAGAGGTCCTATAAGCCTGACGAGTCTGATATGTAAAGCTATGGAGCGCATCATCATGGACCTGATTAACAAAGATACAGGAAATCTCCAAACTCTAGACCCCACGCAATTTGGCTTTGTGAAAGGGAGATCATGCCTGCTCATCCTAGTTGACTTCTTTGAGTCAGTCACCAGGGCTGTGGATGAAGGTAAGGCAATGCATACAACTTACCTCCATCTGGCCAAGGCCTCTGATACCATTCCTCACTCGGGAATCATTGATAAACTCGCCAAACTAGGCATCAACCCCTATATCACTAGGTGGGTTGCAAATTGGCTAACAGATAGAACACACAGTGTAAAAGTAGTAGACTCCAAGTCAGACTGCTGACCAGTCATGAGTGGAGTCCCACAGGGATCGGTCCTGGGTCCTCTCCTGTTCGGCATTTACTTCTCAGAAGTCCAGGCCAACACAAAGGGACTCTGGCTGACCAAGTTCACAGGTAACTGCAAGCTGGGAGCCATTATTAACTCACCAGGTGATGCAGACATCCTTCAGAAAGGCCTCACTGAGACCAATGACTGGTGTCGAAACCATGGCCTTAAGTTTAATGCCAAAAAATGTGTCATCATCCCCTTTGGTAAAAACTCAGTTCCCACTAATTACCACATTGATGGGAGCCCACTGAACACTGAAGGGATTATAAGAGATCTGGGGACGCAGGCTGACAGCAACCTGTCCTTCGACCACCACATTGCCACTGTGGTCAGAAAGTCCTTCTTTATGGCACATCTCATTACCAAGGGTTTTGCATCCAGGAAGAAACAGGTCATCGTCTCTCTCTACTCTTCCCTCATTAGACCAGTCATTGAGTATAATGCCCCAATTTGGCATGTACCTCGCTAGACACCTGCAACAGCTGGAGAGGCCACAGAAGTACCACCTGAAGAGGATCCTAGGCATTAAACACATGCCCTACATGGACAGACTCAAAAAGACTCCAGCTATTCTCTGTCTCATATCACCTACTTAGAGGCGATTTTTGCTTGACTTACAAAACTATGTCTGACCTAGCTCTGTTAGAAATGCTACATCTAAAGAAATCCCAATCCTTCCACATCACACGCTCCAGAGACCTCAGCCTCATTACCACAATCAACAGAACATGCTGGAGGGACAGGTTCCTCACCCAGAGCCTGCCCATGCTCTGGAATAGACTTCCCATACATGTCAAGCAGAGCGCCTCACTGTCCCTCTTCAAGAGAAATCTTGAAGAGTGGATGGGTAATAAAAAGTTCACCCCGGGGATCACTCCAGTGGCTCTACTTGATAGATGCATTGGGAACTACACACCTATGAACCTATGAATCTATGAACAGGACTTGTTGCGACATCAAAAGATGAAACAATGCAGATTTCAGGAACTTTAACAATGCCCTGAGGAATGGGGTTCATTTGTGTCACAGCATTAAAAGCTTTATTTGAAAAATTAAAAAAAAAAAAAAAATCGTTATTTTTCACTGCAAAAGAAGCTTAAGCTGTACTGTTCTAATCCCCACTATCTAAACGTCAGCTATACTAATGTCCAAGTATAATGAATAACTCATTGAAGTATTTTCATATTTCTTATTTTCTTATGTAATTATTTCATTTATTTTATAACCTGGCAAGCAGAGTAAACAGACTCTTCATGATCTAGAAGAGATTATATTTTAAAGTATTTATGGCAAAATGCAACATGTAATAAGAAAAACAGTAAACTACATTGCAGAAAATTAGGCAAAAAATCTTGACTCACAGGATATGTCTAGACTGCTAGCATATATCTGGGATGATCACAGGATTAACAAAAGGACAAATATTAAATAATACTACACAGAAAAAAATATCAGCACATTGAAAAATAGTAGGACACAGAAAACACAAGTAAGGTAAATATTTATCTGCACAAGATGTTTCTAGCTGTCTTCCTTGAACTTAACTTATTAATATCTCATTATGCTATTTTTTTTCTCCTTATGTATTTTTTATCATACAGGAAAAAAACATGGCACTGCATTTATCCTCTTGTAAACTGAATATATGTACTTATTGTTCACAGCTGCATCTTCATTTTTTGAACATTTGAAAAGGGGTTTTGTTTCCCTTAAGGAGTCTGCCTTTTTCCAACACATGTAGTAAATACATAAATAAAAATCTTTAGCATATTAAGACTCTTAATCATTTCCATACCTTAAAATTGGATGTTTCTCATGCACTTACTCTGTAAATATATTTATGAGTTTAATACAGCTGTTTCCAATTACACAGTTCCCTTACATTTTTTGTAGTTAAACTGGAATCACTGCGCAGCTTCTGAGGAATTGTACATCACCCATCAGATGCCAAATGTTCTTATGATTTATTTACCATTCATATGAACATTATGTGGTGTTGTAACTTACCATATGTTGCCTTGTTTATGTTCCTGTGTTGACTGGGAAATGTACAATTTTTGTCCATCTGTTTTAATGTATTTCTGAATATGTGACATCTTGGACAAGAATTCCTAGTAAACCTTTTATTTTCTTTAACAGAATAAATGTATTGCAATTCAAAAATACACATTGAAACCCTAAAAAAGCATGCAGTTCATGATATATTTGTAGTAAAGAATAACTTTTGTAAAATATTTTCTACAGACGAGGAGCAGATACCTTAGGTTGTAAGTATCTTGAGATCATGTTCATGAGTGAGGGTAGAAGGGATGTGGCAACTGATGATTGCATTGGTGTAAGATTACCAAACCTGCAAGCATTGTACTGGACACTTGATAGTGAAGTTACAACTGGGTTACTGGACAAAGCTCTCAGCTTCCCAGGTGGTATATGACTCCTTTCTTATCTATGGTCTTGAGCTTTGAGTAGTGACTGAAAGGATGAGATCACAAATGGAAATAAAAGAAACTTTCACTGGGTAGGTGGAAACAAAGAGAAACTTGATAAACTGGGATAATCTTAGAGTAAAGACATTGCTGCTAGACTGAAAGGAGTCTGGAAACATTGAAAGATTGCACAGAAAGAGTTGTAACAAGATTGTCGGGATGGTGGCCTAATGGTTAAAGTGTTTGCCTTATAAACACAAGGTGCAGGGTTTGAGTCTCACAAGGGATAATTGGCTAGGCTTAAAATGGCTCGCAAGGGCAGTTAGCCTAGTACTACACTATGAAACTATGCTGCTTGGGATAGTCTTTCCTGCTCAGCTTGTTACACAATGACACTTAACAGTAGAGGCAGTTTAAAAATAAATTAATGAACAAATTAAACTGTCAGTTTTAAATTAATGAAAAAGATTTCTCAGTGCTGAACTTTGGATACTTTATAAAAAGTTTGTTTACTGTCTCAAGCCCAGATTATGAAACTATTGGTGTTAAGAATGTTCACATACACATGTTATGACATTTAACATATGTTGTCCAAACAGTTCAGAATAATTACAATAAAGATATTTAAAACATATTTTATAAACAGTCTGAATGACAGTAACAAGCTTTATAAGGCACTGAACAGATATGTCTAGTTTGCAAATATGAAACAAAATATTGCAAAGTAACCAAAAATGTAAGCTAAAAATTTCAAATTCCATCATATATATCTATGTCACTTTTCAATATGATCACATCCTTTTCCTACTGAAGCTGTATTAATTAATAACAATAGCATTATTGTGTACAATATATTTTCTCAAGCACTGTAATACTTTATCCCCTTATATTTTTTCATTGTGCAGCACATATTTATTATTCCCATCCCATTCCATTACCATTTTACTCTTTCCCCTCACCCACTCTTGCTTCTAACCTAGTCTCATCTATGGTTTCTCCCACAGAGGGCTACTCATCCTCCTTCTCCCATCCATCTTCTCTTCTCAGTCCCCATTTTATGGTATATCCTATATCCTTACTCTATATGTTTTTTTCCATCTGCTCTAACCTGTTGCACAAAATATTCATACCACCCCCTCTACTTTCCCTTCTATAGTCCCTCTTGTTTACTCTGTCAACTCTGCTATAGTTTCACAGATGTCTCCTGCCAGGTCATCACTATCTTGTTTTTTAACCCACACTGACATAAACATTAACTCAGCCCATTGCAGCCTTAATCACATTTTGTCCTCAATGGCCTTTACAAGAGGCATAAAGATCATGCATTCCTAATATTTCACTTGTAGACATTCTTCCACCCCTCTATTACCTTCCTTTACAACTTCTTCACCTCCCCACATGCCCACTGCAACATATGGGGGTATATGTATTGCTTAAATAAGCTCATGGCAGGCTGCAGTAACTCGAGGCTATGCACTATACTGCCTTATAGACGGAAGTCAATGTAAAGAGGCTTAAAGTGCATTCTTAGTGTTGATGTTGTTAATTCAGCATCTTTATAAAGTTTTAAATGTTACATAATGTCTGAAATGAAGAAAAGAAATATATGTGTAGATGTGAAGAAATATCTTGCTTTTCAAACATTTAAGTGTTTTCTGAAGTACAGAAGTATGACCTGCAGGTTGAAAAAAGTTTTTTCACAACCAGAAAGAATTGTCTTGCTGTAAGGCAATTAATGGAAAGATGAAAACTCTGGATCCAGAAATGTGGTTTACTCCTCACTCCGACTATAATAACCTAGGATTTCAAAAGGATAGATGATGATGATGATCACAATTGATGTGACACCCAACTCCATGTGCAAACATGGGAAAAAAGGGTTTTGTGAATGGATGGATGGATGGATGGATGGATGGATGGATGGATGGATGGATGGATGGATGGATGGATGGATGGATAGTGTGCCACTTTTGTGCATGCCTGCAGGACAGAAGCTTTGAATGTATTTAACATTTTTACCTCTCAGGAGTATAAGAAAGAGAAAATGGCAGCAAGTAGACAAAAGTTAAGGAATTACTGCAACCCTAGAAACAGCCTGCTGTTTACTCACCATTTGTTTTTTACCAAGTTTCAATGTTATACTGAGGTTAAAGATACTTATGACAGAGAACTGAATAATTATGTCAAATGATATGAATTTGGTTTGTGGCATAAGAAATGATGAAACAAGGGGAAGCCTGTTAATAGATGATCACCTGACCTTTAAAATAGATTTGCACATATTAAGTTGAGTGAAATTGCAAGAGCAAAGATAAAGACATTAATTGAGAAAATAAAAGTGTACAAAATAAAAAAATGTGAGTCAAATAAAAAGTTGAAAATAAGAAATAGAAGGAAAATGCAATGAAACAGTTATGGTGGCGAGAATAATAATCACGAGGTACCCATGAAGTATGGCAGAGGTGAAACTCAAGCCATGAGTACTAGGTGTAGCTATAAGCACAAGCAGAAAAAGTCTCTTGTAGTTCATCATTTGTAGATGCTGTACTTGAAAGAATACTTTTGCAAAGGTGTGCAAAAGGAAAAAGAAGTATGTTCAAAAGAATTAACATGTTGAACTGAAACAAGAAAATGTGCTGTTTGTTGGCAATATTAAGATGAAAACAACAGATATAGCAAATCTTGAAATGCATCAAAAGCAGTGAGATGAGAGTACAAAATGGAGGTTTGATGAGAAAGAATTACTAAGGGAAATGTTGGATTTAAATGACAAAGGTATGGACTGTAATGTTACTTATGAAGATACATCCAAAGCAGAAAATATAAAAGGCACAGAAAAAAATGTTCTTTGTGCAAATTGTTGGCATTTTCTGGGCACCAGGTAAAGCGACTTGGTCTAAGCTACTGATATGTGAATATTAAATAAAAGTGCTAGCTGGAAATGATTAGGATTAATTCTTTGTGAAGGCAAAGGCAATATGTGCCCTGATATACATTCACTCAGCAGCTACACAGTCAAGAATGCATTGTGAATACTGTACAAAGCAACAGCAATTATATACTTTACAAATAAGCTGATTTATTTATAGTATTAGGAATTTTGCATTGAATAGAGGGAGATGGTGACAATTAACACAACACCCTGACCCCATTTAAAAAATAGAAAAAAAGAGGTTGATGATGATGATTAGGATGCTTGCCAAGGGAATACCATATACACATAAATCCTAATGCAGTTATATTGATATATATGCTACCCCCCACCCACCCACACATAGCCTCTACAAACTTCCTAATTGACATATCCCATCCTAGTAAACGCCCATGCTACTTAGGGACACAACTGGGTTGGACTGCACAGCTAGGCTTATATTAGCCTATTATATACCTATGAACCTGTGAGCATGCTCCAAGAAAGTGCAGTTACAATAAGAAGTAAAGATGAACAGGACTCAAAGTGAACTGAAAGCTTAGGTATCACTTAGAAGGAATTAGACCCAAATAAATGGGTGATAATATGTTTACTTTGCACATCAAGAGAAGATTAATATTTGTACTGAATTACAATGTCTGAGTAACGTGATTAAAATAGAGCGTTACGTGTTCTTTTCAATGCTAAGTTCTTTTTTATACTAGATGAAAATTAATGATTCTGAAAGACAAAGATGAAGAAAACTCCAAACTGTGTACATTTAATATACCATTAGGTAGGTATACATCTTTTAGATTTTAGATTGTGGAATTTTATCAGTACAAAAATTATCTAAAAGAGAAGCTGCACAAGTAACTGAATGTTTGGACAAACGTTATACCATTTAAGTAATAAAGTTGCTTTAACTCATAAACTCCACCACATGCAATGTTACACTTCTCTTTACTACAGACCCTTTGCTTACTCCATACCTCCTTATCTTGTATGAAAACCAGTATCACATAGGATTTCAGTACCCAAAAGGCCATACCACCACCCCAATCATAATTCATATGACGTTTTACCAATCATGCCGCACTCCATCCAGCCCCTCAACCTGTTTACACTAGCAACATACCAATCCCAGATATATTAGCTACAAATCTAAACACTACCAAAAACTTAGAAATAAATTCCTGAAACTTATTATTAGGTTTCATCAAAACCTCACAATGGATGGTGATATCTACCCAAACCCTGGCCCATCCACTCCAGATAAACTTACCTCCTTTACTTGCAACTCAAGCAATAAACTTACAATTAATAGGCCAATAACTATCTCCTGACCTGTCACCTTAACATTAGAAGTATAAATAACAAGGTACATGAACTGCATGCACTTCTGGCTATTCACTCCCCTGATATACTCTGTTTAACCAAAACCTGATAAAGCCTAGAACCTCAGATAATGAAGTGATACCATCTGGGTATAACATATTCAGGCTAGATCATGCTTCCGGGAAGGGAGGTGGGGTAGCTGTTCTCTATAAATCTGTGCTAAACATCATTATTGATGCTATACAGCCACCTCAAATTAATAACTCAGAGATTCTTGCTACCAAATTGCAGATTAATCAAAAAAATGCATAAATATCATCTGTATATACATTTCCCCAGGGAATAACGTATCTACACTTGAAGATACCCTTCACTGGCTATCTTGTAAATACCCCCAAGAAACAATACTGCTTGGAGATTTTAACATAGACTGGAACACCTGTTCTTCAGGATCCCCATCCAACAGTGTTAACTTGCATGCGTTTACACAAATCATAGCCACCGCTACCAGGATAGGTAAACCTAATCATAAAGAAAGCATACTTGATTGGATACTTATCAATAGTCACCGCCAACTGTATATCTCAGGGACCCACCCTGATGATTTAAGTGATCACCTTTTTGCCTATATAATTAAGCATAAAGCCACTAACCCCCACCAACCCATACTCAGAACTGTAAGAAACAATAAGAACTTTAACACTGCTAAATTCCATGAGGAACTAAACTCAGGTAAATGATCAGTCCTAAAACACCTCCCCTTAGAGGAAGGTGTTGTCTGCTTTACCAACAAATTCCTTGATATCCTAGACTCTCATGCTCCTGTTTGCTCTATAAGAACAAAGGCAAAAACTGCACCATGACTTTCTAATGAGTCCAAACTAAAACTCACCCACAGAAACACAGCATGGACTTTATGGTATACTACAAAAGCCCCCCCAAGATCAAATTAAATATTGGCATTTAAGGAATGACACTAAAAAATCCATGTTACAAGACAAAAAAAACTACTACTATAATCTTCAACAAATAAATCAAAACAACCCTCAGAAGTTTTGGGCAGGTATAAATAAACTATTACATCCTGGACAAACGTCCACTCCAACCCCTGCAGCCTCCATTGATAAACCACCTGAGGAAGTCTCAGACAGTTTTAATTGATTCTTCACTGAGATGATCCAAGCCCTAGCTAGCCAATTACCTCCAAGCTTCTCGGGCCCTGAGTCCAACATCCCAGTAACTAACTTTCATTCAGCTTCCAACCGGTTGCTACTTCACTTATTCATGCCTTAATCAAAAAATTAAAACCAACTACACTATCAGCTGATCTATTCCCAGCTGAATATCTACAAAAAGCAGCAAATGCCATTGCATACCCCATCTCAATACTAAACAGTCGAACCATAGCTGAAGCCAAAATCTCCTCCATCTGGAAAATAGCCTATGTAATACCACTTCACAAAGGAGGCAGCTCTACTGAACTATCTAACTTTAGACCAATAGCTATATGATCTCCACTTGCCAAAATAATGGAAAAATGTATTCATAGACAACCACTTCACCACCTAATTCAGAATCATCTTTTGGCTGACTCTCAGCATGGCTTCAGACCTCACCACAGTATCAGTTCAGCCATCCTAGCCTAACACCATAAACCATAATCGTAACAATAATAATTTATCCTCTGCCCTCTTCTTGGATCTCTCCAAGGCATTTGATATGGTTGATCACCAACTACTAATCCACATCCTGCAAACATTCTGTCTAGATACTAAAACCCTTCAATGGTTCCAGTTTTATCTGAGTGGTAGACAGCAGTCTGTCCTTTGGCAAAATAAACTATTTAACCTCCTACCCAACTCCCTTGGTGTTCCCCAGGGTTCTATGCTAGGACCCCTTCTATTCTCCATTTTCATCAATGACCTTTACACTGTCATCCCAAAAGTCAGCTGTATTCAATATGCAGACGACTCCACCCTGATCTGCTCGGCCACATCCCAGACAACTCTGAGGTCATCAACCCAGAAAACTTTCACCATAGAGGAAAACTGGCTTTCTGGTCATCGTCTGATCTTAAACTCCAAAAAAAGAAAAGCTGCTACCCCCCCCCCCAACTCATAGGTCCACTGCATTTTCCTTTACCATAAAATCCAATAATTGCACTATAATCTCCCCAGACACCTCTACAAAATTACTAGGTGTTATCAAGATAATAATCTTAAATTCAACTTGCATGTCAATCAAACTATCAAAACCATCAATAAAAAACTAGGGTCACTTTACAGGATTAAATTCTTCCTAACCCCATTGGGCTAGAATTGCCATTGTACGCTCTCACCTACTCTCAACTCTTCTCTATGCATCCCCTTTGCTCACGTACTTAAACAAGTCTGTTCTTAACAAACTCTCTACCAGCTACAACCACATTGCTAAATTTGCCATTGGTTTGCCCTTTAGGACACACCATTGTATCAATCTAAATGAGCTTGGGTGGCTAGAACTGCCCAGCCTGATCCAGTATAATCATCTTATTGTGGCATATAAAGTTCTTAACCATCCTGACAATACACCTACACTTAAAAACATTGTTACCCTCTATAATAATCCTAGACCTCTTCGATCTTCCAATAGATTGCTAGTTCAAACTGTCAAAAAAAATATCTCAGCCGGAGTCTGTTTGTCAAATCTGTCACTGACCATGTTGCTGTGAATGACCTGAGACGTACCTCCCTGGACTACATGAAAAGAGACATGGAGGAGCTCTCCAATCTTGTAGCCGAGGCAGATATGACCCTAGCCCTGAGTAGCATCCTGAAATCACCCAGAATGATACCACAGTACAAGGACAAAATGATTGACTTTAACAATTGGCTAAGCTTCGGGTGTCATTCTAAGGGAATCCAGTATCTGTCTGCCTGGGATGACATGATCGACAGACCATGCTGCTTTGCCAGAGATGGCCTGCACCTGTCACCCTTGGGATTCCGGATACTGGCAAAGGCTCTCGCCATCCCTATAGTGCCTTTTATAGGCAAGGTTCAAATGACAAATTCACCACCGTAACAGGTACAAGCAAGCAAAATCTGAGGGTAATGCTACTCAATGCTAGAAGTCTAAACCTCAAAATGCACTCACTCGAGGCACTCCTTAAAATGGAGAACATTGACATCTGTGCAGTGACAGAGACCTGGTTCAAAGCTCCAGAGAGCACCCCTGCATTACCAAACTATAATTCATACCACACCTTTCGGCCACCAAACCCAGACCGAAACACTAAAGGTGGAGGTGTGTCCATATTCATTAAGGATATCCACACCACCAAGCTAGTTGTTCAGCATAATGCATCCGAGATTATCCAAGTTCAACTAACTCTGGGCAAAACCGCAATCCAGATTGTAGCTTGCTACAGACCCCCCACCATGCCCCAGGATTCCCACTCCTCTTTTCTTGATACACTGAAAAATATTAGGGTACAACCCAACACTCTAATAATGGGTGATTTCAACTACCCTACCATTAACTGGCAAAACTACTCATGTACCAACTCTTTTGCTCAACGTTTTCTGGAAATCATCAATTCCAACACCTTGGATCAACTTATCCACACCCCCACCAGGGGCAGCAATATCCTAGACCTGGTCATCACCAACATGGGTGACCGGTGTTCCACACCAGAGGTCAGCTTCTCGTTGGTCAGATCCGACCACAAGCTAATCACCCTAGACATCCACATTCCGCTCCCACCCCCCATTAGGAAAACAACCGTAAAAAATTTCTCCAAAGCCAACTTCACGCTTCTTAAGATAGAAGTGGCAAACATCACGACACCCATGCAGATGGACAATAGAGGTACAACTGCTGAATCCTACACAAATGCACTTTATAAGCACTTACACGAGTGTATGGATCATGCTATTCCTAACAGAACCAAGATGCTATCCTCCAAAAAAAGGAAGCCAATCTGGTGGGCTTCTGCCATAAACAAACTCTACAACAGAAGAAAGAAAATGTTGCAAAAAAGAGTAAAATCCCACATTTGGAGGAACTCCCTGGTCAGCCTCAGTAAGAAGCTGAGATCCCTCATAAAATCCTCCAAAGCTAGTTATGAAAACAAAATTGCCACTGATTCTAAAGACAGCCACAAAGCATTCTATAGCTATGTCAAGAATCTCAATGGCAACACTCAGATCTGCTCTGAGTTATAGCACAATGACACTAAATATACAAAACCAACTGATATTGCCAACATCCTGGCAGATAGGTTCAGTGCTAACTTTACCCCCCTCTCACCCCCTAAAGGGCCCATCTTTATACCAGAAGAATGCAAAGTTCCTGTAATCACAGCTGCACAGGTAAAAACCTCACTCTCCAAAGCGAAGAACACAGCATCCATGGGACCTGACAACATCCCAGGCTGCCTTCTACATGAACTACAGAATGAACTAGCACCCCACCTAAGTACCATGCTCAATCATAGCCTCACCTCAGGCTTTGTGCCCATTGAATGGAGCACCGTGACAGTTATCCCACTCCACAAAGGGGGGGGGGGCCACAACAGACTCCAGGAACTACCGCCCCATTAGCCTGATGAGCCTGGTCTGCAAGGCCATGGAATGTATCATGGAACTCATAAACAAAGACATTGGAGATCTCCAAACTCTGGACCCCACACAGTTTGGGTTTGTAAAAGGCAGATCGTGTCTCCTAAACCTGATAGACTTCTTTGAAATAGTCACCAAAGCCATAGATGAGGGTAAGGTGGTTCACACAGCCTATCTAGATCTCGCCAAGGCGTTCAACACCATCCCCCACTCTGGAATTATAGATAAACTCACTAAACTAGATATAAATCCCTATGTCACAAGATGGGTTGCCAACTGGCTTACTGACAGAACCCACACTGTGAAAGTAGCAGACTCCAAATCAGACTTCAGACCAGTGACAAGTGGAGTACCACAGGGTTCAGTCCTGGGTCCTCTCCTGTTTGGTATCTACTTCTCTGAAGTACAGGCTAACACAGAAGGTCTTTGGTTAACTAAATTCGCAGATGACTGCAAACTAGGAGCCATAATCAAACCTTCTAACGATGTGGACATCCTACAAAAGGGCCTCACTGAGACAGATGCCTGGTGTCAAAGACATGGTCTCAAGCTCAATGCCAAAAAGTGCATTGTCATCCCCTTTGGTAAGAACTCTGTACCCATGAACTACCACAAAGGCGGTAGTCTACTTAGCACTGAAAGTGTGATAAGAGACCTTGGGACTCAGGGGGACAGTAGTCTCTCCTTTGATAATCACATCGCCACAGTGGTCAGGAAATCCTTCTACACAAAAGGTTTCTCATCCAGAAAAAAAGAAGTCATTGTTCCCCTCTACTCATCACTCATTAGACCCATTATAGAGTACAATGCCCCTTTTGATATGTACCTCACAAGACATCTACAACAACTGGAAAGGCCGCAAAAATACCTCACAAAGAGGATTACTGGCCTCAAACAGATGCCTTATGCAGACCGCCTCAGAAAACTCCAGCTTTACTCTGTCACATATCGCCTACTCAGAGGTGATCTCTGCCTAACATACAAAGCTATGTCAAACCCAGAGCTGTTGGACATGCTCCACTTAAAGAAATCCCAATCCCTCCGAGCTACACGCTCTAGGGACCAAAACCTTGTCACCACAATAAACAGAACATGCTGGAGGGATAGATTCCTGTCCCAGAGACTTCCTATCTATGTCAAACAGAGCTCCTCATTAGCACTCTTCAAGAAAAATCTTGATGATTGGATGGGTAATAGGAGATTCACCCCGGGGATCACTTCTGCGGTTCTGCTTGACAGAGGCACAGGAAAATAATTTTCTTGGGTGGCGAAAGCCAGGGTACCTTTTTGGCTAGGCTTGTATAGGCCCTAGGGCCAATAGCCTAGTACCTACCTATGAACTATGAACCTAGGTAGGTAGAACCTGGAACTCCCTCCCAGCTGATATTACCCTACAAACCACCTTGAGTCAATTTAAGAAAAGACTCAAACAATATTTGAAACTTAACTGGCTATGTTAATGTATCAAACCTGACTAACTCTCTTCTAGTATGGTGTTAAAAAACTGTACTTTATCTTTGTTGTGTTACATATCCTGGTCTTACACCTGGGTTTTCTCAAACTTTGGAACTGTATAACTTGATATTTAAGTATGTAACCAGTGTATAAATTGTATTAAGTATTCTTATCTGCTTGTACCTTGGATCTTTTCTCCCTGGGCCTCCACTGAAAATGGACATGAATCCAGTCTTACTATCCTGGTCAACAAAGTAAAATAAATAAATAAAATGCTGTAAAGGTAACTGCTGATTTATTAGTCTGGTGTCAGGCACAGTAGCAGCATGACATGAAATTGAAACAGCTTCTGAATAAATTAAGATGGCATAATTTAAATTTAAGTAACAATAAATGTGAAATAAGTGTGAAAATCTGAAATGCACAGGTCATATTTTAATATTAGGGGGCTGATGCCCGATATTGAAAACCAATTGGTTATACCAGAAGACAAGCACAAGCATAACAGAACCATCTAGTTATGTTGCATTATCTTGCAAAGCTTGTACATAATATGTCAGAGACAATTACCTATAAGAAAGCAGTTAGAACACATGATGGATGGGGAATGCAAATTTAAATGGCAAACATTATTTGAAATGCCCAGAAAACTAGTTAAAGGTAGCGGCCTCCGCATAGGTAGGACAGTCCATATAAATTATACAAGGTCTAACATTTAAGGACTAGATGTCCTTGGCAATTCCATAAATTACACAAAACCTGATCACAGATGCCTCAGACCTACCTTAGGAGCCCATACAACTCATCCAAATGTATAGGGAGCATAGGAACGTCAATAGCAAGGAGGCATATCAGTTTAAAGAAGATAGTGGCCCCTTAGTGAAAATTCAAGAGACTCTGGAAACCAATAACACCAAAGATATAACAAAAACATACCCATTAATGTAGGGCATAACTAAGTGGGGTTATTGATTCATACCAGCTGTACAGACTGGGTCCCTTACACACTCTCAGACCTAAACAGGGGTATACAAGCTAAATAGGTATTTTGCAAAAACCATGAATGGAGACTAGATCACTAGGTCTCATAAAGCCTGAGGCAGAGCTAGATATCCCAGGTGATAGTTGTGTTTGAATTAGAGAAAAAGTACCAGCCCAGTATAATTTTTGCCAGATAGCAATGCAGAAATCCATGGGCAGTGAATGCCTTCTTTATCTTCTAGCTAAGAAAATGTCTATATACCTTCCCACATTCAATTACTTTTCCCAAAAGTCTTGCAGAAGGCAAGGATAGAAAAATACATGCATGTAATAATGGTCCCTTAAGATAAGCAAGGCACCTATGGTCCTTTCCATTAAGTCAGGTGAATAAGGAAGAGCCATTATATTACACCTTTTGCAGCTTTGCTCTTTGTTCAGGATAAGGAGTCATTGTATACCCATATGCAAAAGCTTCAAGCTAGCAGCATGGATTCTCTCTCAGTGTAACACCTTTTAGTTACCAGTTTTTGGAAGACGTACTACACATATGCAGAAGATCAGAAAAACTAGCAATAGAAAATCTTGTTTGTCTAAATGGAAAAAAGTTCTTCTTGTGGTATAGCTCTACGGATATTCCACTGAAAAGGCTATAAGGGCAGCAATGTACACTATTTATCAGAATTTTTAAACAATAAACTATCTTATGCGATTATCAAAGTGCACCTCTATGGCATTGAGTATACTTCTCCTTAGACCCCCCCATCTGTATACCCACTCCATGATGAAGCAGATTCTAAAAAGGGTCCTACACATCACATTTCCTAAGAAACAAGTGCCAGTTATAAAGGGATGTCAATCTTGTGGTACAGACACTAACTCCAGCTCATTCTCAGCTTTGGCCCTTTGCAGCCCCTCACATTATTGGCTTGGCATACTTTATTTTTTAGTAGCTGTTCTTTAGGCAGGAGGATCTCGGAACTTAAAGCTCTCATTTTTGATGGCCCTACACACTGCTTCATAGAATCAGGATGTGCCTAAATTTCCCCATACGGTAACCTGTCTTCTATTATCACAATCCATATAACACAGGAGAGAGAGAATAATACAACTGATACATATGCACAGGCAGCTGATCTATGAAGTATAAGGGAATATGGGTTTTCAGACTAGCTGTTTTTATCTTTCATGAACTACAATAAAATAGGCATGTATCCAATTAAACACTTGCATTAGATTTTGTTATTATTAGAGCAAATGGTCCAATCTCTAAGGGCCTATGAATACCCACTCTACTAGTGCAACAATTACCATCTCATAATTGCTCAGTAATTTCTCAGATCAGAGTGTCTGCAAGGCAGCCACCTGGACTATTATGCATACTTTTTGCAAGCATTACAAGCTAAATACCGAAATCAACAGTTACAACAGGTTTTATCACTGTAATCTTGCAGGGCATACTATAACCACCATCTCCCCATTGAGAAAGCTATTTATTTTAGTACTCTTCCAGTAAATGAGGAGTCATACAGCACCAGAGAACTTTAAGGTAAACACTGTCGAGTTGTGTGAATGCACTCACCTTCCCACTAGATGTTTGAGTAGAATGATCACTGCTGTATTCTAAGCTGCTAACACTGTCCTCCTATGGGTGGTCATCTCTCCATTATCCAGCATGTTCTAGAGGTGGAAGGAGGGAAGAGGATCAGAAACCATTCTTAGTAACAAAAAGGGCCAAAGGCGTTGACCTCTCATGCCCACTTTTTTACTGCCTGCAACTTGTGCCAATAGCTACACCAACGTTGGCAGGGCTGTATGGGAATGCAGGTTTCTAGTGAGTTTGAGAAAGTGGGGTCATCAAATAAAATTTTACCGACGGTTTGTGGATGACCTTTTTATGGTTTGGTCTGGCATCGTGATGGAATTAGATCAGTTTATCTGTTATCTTCATTCTACTACAGACATTTTGCAGTTTACTGCTACTAATTCCTACAATGAGATAACGTTTTTGGAAGTTATGGTGAAGAGGGATCCTGGTAGTAATAGACTTATTACAAGCCTTTATAGGAAGGACTGCTACTAACCGAGTTTTGTCCATCGTAGTAGTATGCATCCTAACCATGTGTTTGAGAATGTGGTGAAGGGACAAATATTAAGAATCTCAAGGCTACATACTAAAGACCAGGACTTTGAGGAATTTATTGTGATTCTGAAGAAAGATTTTGAGGATATGAGGTACAGGGGGACTGAGATAGCTAAGGGCATGTGCAGTGTCTGCCAACTTAGCAAGTGTATTGGGAGACCCTATGACACCCACCTGTGATCAGTAAAGGCAAGTTAGAAGGGATAACATCTTAAGAGTCCCTTTGACTTTTTCCAGTGACATAAATAAGGTCACTGTTATAATTAAAAAGAATTGGCATATTTTAACTTCTGATTCATCTATTGAGTATTAGCTGGCACATGTCCTAAGTTTTATTACAGGAACAGGGTGAATCTAAAGAGGCTATTGTGCTATCCAGATAAGCTGGGCTATGAACAACAGGGAGAGGATACCAGAAACGTGGCACTTGTAATTTCTGCCAGTATCTAACACAACGTAATAAGTTTGTTTACACTCAGACAGGGAAGAAATACTCCTTAAATGTAATGGCTAACTCTGATAACATGAACATTGTTTATTTAACTAACTGTAAGCTCATTTTATGTTGGCAAAACTAACCATCGGTTTCATGAATGCATTAGGGACCATATATATATTGTATAAACAAAAGTAATAATGTTAATGCCTTAGCTAAACATGTCCATATGAAAGGTAATGAACATAGATTTTCTTTTATTGCGTTAGATGTTATATATGAGAAAGAATGTTAGGTTAGGCAACACTGAAAATGAAACAGAGAGATGTGAAGCAAGAGGGATAGCCAAACTACATTCCCATTTGGGGCTAAGCTTAAATTAATTTGTACCCTTGAAACCTGTTTTAAAAGCCAAAAGGAGAAGGAAAAAGTAATATTTACCTTCTTTTTCTGAGTTCACTTTTTTAGTGAGTTCAACTTTAACTATTTAATTGTTTTATTAGCTTTAGCTTCTGAATGGTTTGTATATTATGACATTGCTATATAAATGTTTAGGGAAGATGCTTTTTTATTAATGTCTGAAGAAGCTATGATTCCATAGAGAAAGTGGTTACCAGTTTGTATATACATTAAATTTGGATTTATTTTACCTGCTGCTGCCTGCTATTTGCTGTCTACTTTACCTTTGGATATTTTGAACTGGGACTGCTTTGTTTCCACAATTATTCTTTTTCCCCTGCACTCAGTTTTGGCTCCTGGCAACTAGTATGGTTCGTCTGCTGGTGGAATTTTTGTGTTTTACATTTATAGTTTTAAATATGTTAATACATTGCTTGAGGAAGTGCATGTCATGTGGCACACATCATCCCAGAAACAGTATATGACAAGACCATGTGGAGGCTGAAAAAAACGTCTACAATGTCAGTGTTGTTTACTGTGCATCTTGATAAACAGCCAAATGCTATACTCATTGAATGTATTCAGAATCTGTGTCCATCTCATTATATTTCCTATATTTACTATCCAGTAAATACTTTGTTCCCCCTAATAAAATAAATGTTGCATACTACCGCTGCAATATCTGCCTTTGTTTGGCACATATCACTCTCGTATCTTTCAGTTCTTTACATACCCAATAAATCTCATTCTACAATCAGTTCTCCACCCTCAACAAACACCAACTCATGCCCCCCCACACACACCACCTTGTCCTCTCTCATTCAGTTTTAATTGCTCAAAACTCTTCTTGCTATTCTTTATTCCATTATTTATATATATTATCCCTGCCCCTACTTTCTCCTGTCACAACCAGGTTTGCACTCCCTTATGTCTTTTCCATTTCCTACTCATTTTTATCCGTTTCCTTTTCATCTTCTCACTCATTATCTCCTTAATAATGTCAAACTTGGCCCAGTTTGAACTGTTCCCCACAGTCCATATTCTTTTCATCCCTAAATATGTTTACACTTTCCCTACACACTTGCCTTCCCACCTTTTGATTGCCAAATCCAGCTGCCCCATTGCCCCCAACTACTCTTCTAACCAATTTTTCTTATCAAAATCACCCAAGAACACTCCCCTCCCCCATCTCTTTCCTTGTATTAGTTGTATCCTCTTGTATTAACAAATACGACCCCTACTTTTTCCACTTCCTCCATTCAAAGTCTCACTCCTCAAATTCTCCCACTCTTTCTGCCATATTAGCTTCTAATACATATCTCTTAAAATCCAGCATACTCCAATGTTTCTCTTCATCTGTAACTCTAAACACCTATTTGTCCCCTTTTCCCACACAGAAAATGTGTTTCACATCACCTTATAAGTTGTTGTATTCTCTGCTACGTTTCAACTGGCCTGCCCCTCAGTAACATCAAGTTGCTTTTACTCATGCTATGCCTACAGTTCCATCATCATGTTTACATCCACTACCCTTCCAAATAACAAACTAACACCAAGGCTTCCTGTCCTTTATTCTATATTCTTAGCATTCTTTTTGCTAGCTTTCCTGACTGTAGAGTACATACTCAGTCTCAAGTGCACCACTTCTCCATTCACCCTTGGGTGCATTTTTTTTTCTTATCATTTAACTTTCATGCCAGCATTTTCCAATCCTTTTCACCTGTGGCCCACTGCAATGCATTCCTCCCTATCTCTGCCTTCATCTTATTATATGCCCCAGTGGGATGCTTACCTTTAACTGCCTAATCTCGTCCCACTTTTGTTTCCACCATTTCCTAGATTTTTTTCGTTTTTGCTGTCTCTTCATATGCTTTTCCTTTTCTTGTACTTTGCCATTTTGCCTCTTTAGATATGCTAGCCTTACACAAATTTCTCTTTCCAAATGTATACTAAATTTACACTGTGTATTATAATAAATGTACCTCATGAAAAAATGTAATGGAATGTTAACTATGTAAAAGATGATTTCTACATTTTGTCTCTTTTGAGTATAAAAATATTTAATCACAGAATGCAAAGCATCTGCCCTCCTAATCATGTCTTGCAGTAAACATTCAGCCTTAATACAATGCCCCTTAGTTGAAATATGAGGGACGAGTCATTAAAGTAAAAATGCATTTGTCAATGCAAGCAAAATAAAAGCTATGTTATTCCTAGAAATAAGGACTCCGTAACTCACCACTCCATCCACTAACCATCCTAGCTGCAGATGTAGGTTTTGACAATAACAAAGAGTTGATCATAACAGCATCCATTTGCTGTTTTCTTAGCTAATATAATTCAAGAAACTAGGGACACCAGAGCCCATCCACACACTAAGTGTGCACAAGACTTTGAAACTAACCCTATCCAAGATACTAAAAATTGCAGGACAAGAACGCACACACACACACACACACACACACACACACACACACACACACACACACACACAGGCACACACCTATTGCACATGCACACACATGGGCACACACATATTACGCACACATATACATTTACACAGAGGCACACCTATTACACAGACACACAAATGCTCACTCACTCATGGTACCCGCACATGCAAACAGTTTGGAGGATTTTATTTCACCTACAGAATGTGCTTGGCATCTGAGAAAAAATATAGCATCAAGCAAAAACCCAAACAGACACAAGATTTTTAGCTTCATATACAAGACATTGTAGTCAAGAAACAAAGTGAAGAACTAAACATCATGAGGCAGTGAGGCCAATCTGTGTGCCATTGTGCCACCATGCAACAGAATATGACAGAATATGTGAATACCTTTAAATACCTAGGGTGTTAATCTTGTGAAATATAATTTCACCAACATAGTGCATCAGCAGGGTAAGGCATCACAACTAATGGAAAGGGATGTTAGATCATGGAATAAAGGTTGCTTTACTAACTCCCAAACTCCCAAGCAGCTACACTACTACCCAAACAGCTCTTTAGACTGTTGCCACTAACCACCTCTTACACCTAGTTCACAAGATTAAATCATCTGCCATGTTTTACTAGCCATGTCAGTGAAGCAAATCTAAGAGAATGCAATTGGCACATCCTACAAAAAATAATTTGGCTTGAAATCAAAAAAAGTTTACTATAGCTCACCTTGCTGTTTCTCATAAATTCATTTATAACAAACCCAGTTCTATCTATTCTTTCTCTTGCATATTCTGACCCATGGATATTCTAAGGGTGATAGACTGCCTAAAGTACTTAAATCTAATAATAATTTCACTGATGGTGCTTTGGGATAGTACTTTCCGGGTATGAGGAATCACCTACCTTTCCAAACAGATCGTGGTGGATTTAAAGAATAGTTTTCCAAAGGAATATGAAGGTGTCGATAACTGAATTAAAATAGTGGATTTGGGTAACATAAAACTGATCTACTGGATCCTGGTAATAAGTATGTCATTGATAAATAGCAACTTATTCAGCAGGGAAGGACATGGGAAATTATGTTGCCTTCAATGTATTTCCTGTTGTCAGTCAAATTCTACATTTTAAGCAATCCTTTTTAGACAAACTGAGTGTGGAATAACTAGACAAAAGGTACAAAAGCAAACAAATAGTGGGTTCAGTATTGTTACAGTAACCCAGACAATTACTGTCTTCTACAGCGGGTAGACTCAAGATTATTGCAATAGGGTTTTGCAAAGCAATACACTAATAACCAGGGTAAGTGTTAGAAAAGAAGGAACAATAATGTCTTGATAGCATGAACATTTCCTCAGATGCTGTATCTGGCTTGAAGATAGCTTCTGAGGATGGGAACATCACTGTGATACTAAATACACATACTTCTCCCTGTGAGAAAAAAATGCAGAGAAAATAATGTAATCACCAGCACTAGGACAGTAATAACTTGTTCAGTGATGGCTAAAGCCTAGCATTAGACACAAGTGGAAGTGCATTCAGGCTATCCAAAGAAGATGAACAAAGGATTTGAAGGCATCATGTATGGTAAGGGCACAATATGATTAGCTGCTGGACAAACATCAGTTAGTTGATGACTGATCTGTTTGGGTTACAGGGGAGACTGGTATAAAGACAGTGTGATTACAGATCTGGTGGGAAAAAAACATAAGGCACTATAGATATGTCTGTCACAAAAGGAAATATTGCCAGCCCCGCTAGCTGGAATTGTATTTATTTATTTATTTATTTATTTATGCATGTATGTATTTAACATTTGTTTACCGGGAAAATCCGACCGGTCAGGAGCCCATTTTCAGTGAAGGAATGGGGAGAAAAGATCCAAATAGTACTTTATTTCAGGGCCATAAACAAGATATGTTATCTTTCAGTTTCAGTCAACAGGAAACAGGATGTCTGCACTAGGGGACTCTTTGTGTTGCCTTGAAAGATTGATAATTACTAGGCTTGAGATGTAGAAAGTGTTTTATTGTTTTATGACTTCTAGAATCTGCTAACATCTGAAAGCTATGTATTTTCACAGGGAGATGCTAAATGCTAGCACTTTCTAGCAATAGTTGTTTTTGAGCGTGGGAACTGAAGTCAGGTGACAAAAAGTTATGACATGCTGCAAGTATCCCAGTAGTAATATTTGATATTAATTTAAGAACTTTCTGAGAGAGTGACTAGGCATTTTGTATTTTGTCTTTGACCAGGAAACATCCACTCACAACATCTGTACTTGCCTTGCTGTAAGTAAGTTAACTAGGGTACAGCAATTTCTTTTAGATTCAGTAAGGAATACAGTAAAGATTTGTTTAGATGTTTTCCATATTTATTTGAGACTGTCCTGTAATGTTGTTTTAAATATTTCCAGTGATTTTAAACTTTGACGTTACTGTGATGATTTATTATTTTCTTGTTATTTTATTTATTATTAAATATATTTAAACCTATCTTTGTGGCTGATATTTGTGAGACATATTTAAGCTCTTAGAATACTTGCATATCTATTTGGTGATACCGTGTAGGCCACTCCTAATAGCCTTGCTCTTGGTCAAACTACCATTTGGATTAATAGTAACATTATACAGTAGGACTGGACACACTTTGTTAAAGGCCTTAAAGTAGCTGATAAGTAGTGGCTGGTGGTGGTGGAAACTACCTTACAGTCTTCGCAGAAGGGGGCATAGCTAGTAAACCTGTGACAGCCTTTCCCAGGTGTGTGTGTGTGTGTGTGTGTGTGTGTGTGTGTGTGTGTGTGTGTGTGTGTGTGTGTGTATCAGTGACTTGGGTAGGAACACGAAGCACTGGTTGAACAGAGAGGATGCTGAAGGTCTTGGTTTGGCCACTCAGCTGAGATCTCAACCCTATAGCTGTGCCAGTGGGGAGTCTTACTGGGGACCTGGAGAAAGAGGGAGAAACCAGCCCCAGACTGACTGCGGTCTCTGTGTGCTCTTAAGGGAAATTGCACTTTACTGTGTGTGTACTTGTCATCCTTCCAATGTGTATATTCCCCGCTGTTGCCAGTGGTGAGGATTGAGACTCATTGATTACTGGGCCAGTGCTGGGGCATCACAATGTCTGTACTTCTGTCTTTCAAATGTGGTCATGTGTTAAGATTTGACACCTTGGAAACACTTTCATTTCTTCATTCTGGCTACTTTTGGTGACTATAAAGGGTATTAAACCCAAAGGATATGTGTTGCATATGACAACATATTGGTCATGATTATCCAGCAGAAACACCTGGAATATGGTTCATAGGTTCATAG
Organism: Protopterus annectens; assembly: GCF_019279795.1. NCBI lineage: Eukaryota > Metazoa > Chordata > Ceratodontiformes > Protopteridae > Protopterus > Protopterus annectens. The sequence goes on along the minus strand of NC_056745.1, from coordinate 1,373,219,281 downwards.
GTAGGTACTAGGCTATCTGCCTGAAGGCATTTATAAGCCTAGCCAGAATGTGTTGGTTTTTGCCATCCTCTTAGATTAGTTCCTTGTGCCTCTGTCCAGCAGAGCCATTGAAATGATCCCTGGGGTAAACTTTCTGTTTCCCATCCACTCGTCAAGGATTCTCTTGAAGAGGGTTAGCAAGGAGCTCTACCTAATGTAGATTGGAATCTTGTTCCAGAGCATGGGAAGTCTCTGGGACATGAATCTATCCCTCCAGCAAGTCCTATTTATTGTTGTAGTGAGGTTTAGATCCCTGTAGCATGTGGCTCAAGAAGATATGGTTTTCTTTAGGTGGAGCATGTCCATCAATTCTGGGTTGGACATGGCCTTGTATGTCAGGCAGAGATCACCTCTGAGTAGGTGGTATGCAACCTAGTACAGCTGGAGTTTCTTCAGTCGAGCTGCACAGGTCATCTGCTTGAGGCCAGTGATCCTCTTGGTGAGGTACATCTGTGGTCTTTCCAGTTGTTGCAGGTGTCTTGTAAGGTACATCCCAAATGGGGCATTGTACTCTATGATGGGTCTGATGAGTGATGCGTAGAGGGGCCCAATGACCTCTTTCAATCTGGATGCAAACCATTTTGTGATTAGGTGGGTCACATAGAAGGATTTTCTAAACACTTTGGCAATGTGATTATCAAAGGAGAGGTTACTATCTACTTGGGTCCCCAGATCCTTTATTATGTCTTACGTATTTAGGGGGCTACCACCTATGTGGTAGTTTGTGGATACTTTGTTTTTTCCAAAGGGGATGACTATGCCCTTTTTGGCATTTAGCTTGAGGCCTGGGTTTTGACACCAGGTATCTGTCTTAGTGAGACCCTTTTGGAGGATGTCTGTGTCAGCCGGAGAGTCAGTTATAGCCCCTAGCTTGCATTCATCTGTGAACTTGGTCAGCCATAGTCCTCCTGTGCTTGCCTGTACCTCTGAGAAGTATATGCCGAACAGGAGGGGTCCTAGGACTGAGCCCTGGGGAACGCCACTTGTAACCGGTTTAAAGTCAGACCTAGCTCCTGCAACTCTTACCATGTGGGTTCTGTATGTGAGCCAGTTTGCAACCCATCTCGTGACATAGGGATTTATGTTCAGGCTGGTGAGCTTGTCTATAATACCAGAATGGGGAATGGTGTCGAAGGCCTTTGCGAGGTCTAGGTAGGCTGTGTGGTTCACCTTTCCCTCGTCTATAGCCTTGGTAACTGTCTCATAGAAGTCCACCAGGTTTAGGAGGCATGATCTGCCCTTAACAAAGTCGAACTGGGTAAGGTCCAGTATTTGGAGATTCCCAATGTCTCTGTTAATGAGATCCATGATGATGCGCTCCATAGCTTTGCAGACCAAACTAGTCAGGCTTATAGGGTGATAGTTCCCGGGGTCAGTTGTGGCTCCACCTTTGTGGAGCAGAATAACTATTGCTGTGTGCCACTCTGTGGGCATGTAGCCTGTGGAGAGGCTGCTTTTAAACAGTGTGTTTAGGTGAAGAGTTAGTTCATCTTTGAGCTTGTGTAGGATGCAGCCTAGGACACCGTCCAGTCCCTTTGATGCTGTGTTTTTGGCTTTGGAGATGGATGTTTTAACCAAAGTGTCTGTGATTTCAGGGTCACTACATTCTCCTGGTATAGTTATGGGCCCTTTTGGGGGTGAGAAGGGGGTGAAGTTTGCAATGAACCTGTCTGCCGGGATTTTGGCTATATTGGTCAGTTCAGTGTATTTTGTGCCATTCTGCACTAACTCTGAGCAGATCTGAGGATTGCCACTTAGATTCTTGATTTCGCTAAAGAATGCCTTGTGGTTATCTTTGGAGTCCATGGCAATTTTTCTTTCAAAGCTAGCCTTGATGATTTTATGAGGGAACATAGTTTCTTGCTGATATGGATAAGGGATGTCTTCCCTTCTTGGGATTTTACTATTTTCTGTACTAGTTTCCTCCTTCTATTGCATAGCTTGTTTATGGCAGGGGTCCACCAGACTGGTTTCCTTTTCTTGGAGGAGTGAGTCTTGGTTTTGTTTGGAATAGCATGATCCATGCATTCTTGTAGGTGCCCGTAGAGTGCCTTAGTAAAGGATTTTGCAGCTTGGACAGTGTTATCCTTTAGCATGGGGGTTTTGAAACGTCCCACCTCGGTCTTAAGTAACGTGAAGTTTGCTTTTGAAAAGTTTTTCACAGTGGTTTCTTTGACCGGGGGTGGTGGCAGAATGTGGATATCCAGAGTGATTAGTTTATGGTCAGATCTAACCAGCGAGGGGTTGACCTCCGGTGTAGAACACCAGTCACCCATGTTGGTGATGACCAGGTTCAATATGTTGTCACCTCTGGTGGGGGTGTAGACCAGTTGATTCAGGGCATTTGTGTTTAGAAATTCTAGGAAATGTTGGGCAAGGGAGTTTGTACTTGAGTAGTTCTCCCAGTTAATGTTTGGGTAATTGAAATCACCCAATATCAGGGTGTTTGGTAGGACCTTTATGTTTTCCAGTGTTTCCAGGAATGCGGAGTGGAGGGGTCCTGGGACATGGTGGGTGATCTCTTGCAAGCTATAATTTGAATAGCAGTTTTGCCCATTGTTAGTTGCACGTGGATGATCTCTGAAGCATTGTGCTGTGCCACTAACCTGGCGGTGTGGGTATCCTTGGTGAATATGGATACTCCCCCCGCCTTTTGTATTTTGGTCCGGGTTTTGTGGCTGAAATGTATAGCATGAGTTGTAGCCTGGTAGTGCTGAGGTGCTCTCTGGAGCCTTAAACCAGGTTTCTGTTACTGCACGGATATCAATTTTCTCCATACTGAGGATGTTACTGCACGGATATCAATTTTCTCCATACTAAGGAAAGACCTCAAGGCCATACAAGGCCATGTCCAACCTAGAATTGATGGACATGCTCCACCTAAAGAAAACCATATCCCCTCAAGCTACATGCTCCAGGGATCTAAACCTCACCACACAAACAAGTAAATACAGAAGTTCAAAGAAACAGAGCTAATGGGATATTTAAACCTATCTTAAGTCAACAGTCCACATTTTGTGATAGTGAACAAAAAACATGCCTTCAAAAACTGTTACTTTATTTAAGTACTTCAGGAAATCCCACGAGTCTTTCCATACATACTTATGGTCTTCCATCCCCTCTTTTAAATAAAAGCCCACTAAGTTTTCCATAAAGTGGGTCTTAGATCTTTTCCTGTCCATTTTAGGTCTAAATGGGGGTTGATTCAGATCCTTATGGATCCTTGGGATCCCAAAGATACTTGCAATCACTGGGTACTCATTTGTGATGTAATTATACTCATCCAGGTTAATTTGACCCTGAAAAATCATGTAATCCAATATGTTATCTATCCTTCTATAGTCAATATTAATTTTGTTTCATGAAACCTCTGTGTATGTCCCATCCATTAAAATAACATTCATACTGTTACTATAATTTGTTTTATCCATGATAATCATCCCATTTCCCTTATCAGGTTTCATTACACGTATTGGTTTGTCATTAACTATATCCAGTAAACAAACTCTTTCATTAACAGTCATATTGTCATCACCCACATGGGCATTTTCCTTCAACATTTGCCTAAAATCCACCTCACCAGTTTTTTCAAACTAAGTTGTGCATAGGTGGGTTAAACATACTTGCTTTTTTCAAACAGCTTTTAACACAGTCTACATTTTCCCCGTTTGTATCAAAGAACTAACACAAGCTTAATTTTCTAGTATACAGCTTCAGATCAAGTAATAAGTCAGCAATAAAGCCTCTGGGTGCAGGGTAAAACTAAAACCCTTAGAAAGTACATCTGCATGCATTTGAGTAATGTTCTTATTTGAATAATTATACACCTTAAAATCATTTGCATTATTAAAAATAACTTCAGTTCCACTTTGTTGGACTACCATTTCTTCATCAAAAATGTCAGCAGCCATTAAATCTGAATCAAAAGTCCCATTCAATTTTAACTGTGTATTAAAATCATTAAATAAGTCATTTGAACAGCCAAAACCCACCAACATATCAGTGGGAACACTAATATTACTTGTTTCAGCATTAATGTCACAAAATAAGTCACTTATAGAGGCATTTTTATTTTCATTTAAAATGTCCAAGTTTTTTAGCGGTTTTTTTCTGTTGCCAACCACTGTTTCCATTTTGGTCGTGCTCCTTGGGCTAAATAATTGCCATTCCTGTTGCTGGTCTACAGTCACTGTTGAAACTCCCCTAAGTAGTTATTTCTTTCATTAAATTCGGATTTATTCTTTAAATGCTCAGATCTCCTCACCCCTTCAGTGATTTTAGCATAAGTGTTAAGCCTAGGTGCATTCTGCTGCCTTTGAAAACTTTGTGGTGATGTCATCTCTGACTCATGGCTCTCACGATTGTGATTGGCTGAAGTGGGGTTGTTACTATGGTTACCAGTTCCTTCAGCACAGACTGACTGTGGTCTCTGTGTGCTCTTAAGGGAAATTACACTTTACTGTGTGCGTACTTGGCATCCTCCCAGTGTGTACATTCCCCTCTGTTGCCAGTGGTGAGGATTGAGGCTCCTTGATTACTGGGCCAGTGCTGGGGTGTAACAATCTCTGTACTTATGTCTTTCAAATCTGGTTATGTATTAAGAATTGACACCCTAGAAACACTTTCATTTCTTCATTCTGGCTAATTTTGCTGACTATAAGGGGTATTAAACACAAAGGATATGTGTTGCATATGACAACATATTGGTCGTGATTATCCAGCAGAAACAGCTGGAATATGTTTTTTTTTTCTTTTTACACCAAGTAGAAACATGGCACTGTCTATTTGTTACAGGTCAACAGAATGTCCTGCATCTGTCAGATAGCCAGTTATTGCCACTGTGTCCTTTTCTAAGTCATACTGTGCCTCTCTGTAAGCATAATCTATATGGGCACATCCTGGTTTGATCATTATTTGCCAATCCACAGAGAGGCCATAATAAACAGTGGCAAATCATTTTTGTAAAGCAGATTTCATGTTTGCACCAATGTTTTTCCCATTATCCCAGGGGAAGCAATTTTAGACATTAAATTCCTGATAAAATGCTTTAGAGAAGCAATGCTGACCTTAGTTCAATTAAACCTATTTGGCCCAATAGGGCCCTGCTAGAACAGGGGCCTCACCCTAGGCTATGAAAGGGGTATTACACCTTTTGAAACCTGCAAAACTTACCTGGGAGATACTCCAGCAAAGTACAAAGCATTTTTCTATTTGTAGTGTTGCTTCTGCAGTTGATACAAGTTTCATTATTGGAGCAGCCTACTCTGCAGTAGTTACAAAGCTCGTTATTAGAGCAGACTAGTACTCTGCAGTAGTTACAATGCTCATTATTGTAGCAGACTACTCTGCAGTAGTTACAAGGCTCATTAGTGGAGCAGACTACTCTGCAGTAGTTACAAGGCTCATTATTGGAGCAGACTTCTCTGCAATAGTTACAAGGCTCATTATTGGTAGTTACAATGCTCATTATTGGAGCAGACTACTCTGCAGTAGTTACAATGCTCATTATTGGAGCAGACTACTTTGCAGTAGTTACAAGGCTCATTATTGGTAGTTACAATGCTCATTATTGGAGCAGACTACTCTGCAGTAGTTACAAGGCTCATTAGTGGAGCAGACTACTCTGCAGTAGTTGCAATGCTCATTATTGTAGCAGACTACATTTCCTGCATTGAACTGCACTAGTATTATTAATAGCAGAGTTTTACACTCTTAAGTGTTAGTCGCTGATGCACCTATAGGATTTGCAACCCAAAACAGAGGTCAGATTAACCATCTGGATTTGTTTACTGTTGCTGTCACTTTCATGGAGGATAGTTAAGTTCATGCTTAATTTGAACATTGATAGTGATACTGTGTTTTCTTTTGCTCCTCTTACTGAGATTATGGTTGCTAATTAATATAATTATAAAATTAACTGTGGAACAGACAGTGTCAGCAATTATGAAAGCACACTTCTAAGCACAAACAAGAAAGTGAACAGGTAATGTTGTATAAGACAACTTCTGATCACCAAGACTTGTGATAGAATATTACCCGTTCAACATTATGACAGAGAAACACTTCCTGACATTGCAAATAACAGCAAAATAATATCAGAGAAGTAAAACTGGAGGTGTGCGGGCCAAGTATACACAGAAAAAGAACAGAAATATGTTCCACTTGGCTAAAAGTGGAAAATGACAACAGAAACAGTTTGTATTATCTCAGTAATATCTTTATTAATCAATCTCACACTTGCATACAAAACAGGGAAAAGAACAAGCAGAAACTTAAAGATAGAAATTGTTGGACAAAAGTGAGGAGGAGTTTTGGGATGACGGATATAGCAGAAAGCTGAATAAATTGCTTGGGTTTTGCATGTTATCCCTACATCCATGTGGGTTTCCTTAAGGTATTCTGATTTATTCCCACCTGTTAAGACATGCTGCTTACATGCTACTGTAAATTATTCCTGCAATTATTTTTCACTCTTGCCCTTGTGGCCTAGGCTATGGCTGGAAATGATATGTAAGCATTAGTCCATTTACCCAGTTTAGCAACTAATTCAATAAATAAAAATAAACCTCTACAAATAGTTGTAAGTGGGGTGGTATGTCAGCAATGCTGTTCTATGGAGAGGACTTAGACTTTTATTATTATTATAATTATTATTATTATTATTATTACTATTATTATTATTATTATTACTAACATTGTTACTTTTATTGTGCAATCTAAGGAATTTGTGGTTTTAAGGGAATAACACTGTCACAAGGTGTGAGAGTTACCTGGACAGGATACTCCAATGATTCAGAGGACGTATGGGTGGTGAATAGAGGCCTATGCAGAAAGACTGAGGTAATGAGGTGAAAATTTAAAAAACATTCATGTTCTCCCCCACAATCTTTCCACTATCACCCAGCCCATGACCACTAACTTATTTGTAACACACTTCCTGACACACACAGACACTGGATATGAGAGGCAAGAGTTGGGAAATGTGATGAGTCAAAAGATTTTGCCAGGTTTCATGTTTCAAATTAGTTAACTTCAGAGTAGTATGGTCTGCTTGGTGTTATCTGCAGATCCCAAAGACAGTAATATGTGCACAGAACGTAACTTACTGAAACAGGCTGATATTCTGGAAGGACCAGGTTGGGGGGGGGGGGGGGGCAGTGAGTGCTGACTACTCCAGCTGACCCATACTGTAGGAGTGGGAATTAGCTTGGACTGCTGCTTTGACAATTGCTACATTATTAAGAAAAAAACTAAGACCCACACTGCAAGAGGTGTGCCACTTGAATGGGAGGTTGTGCACTTGCAGAAGTGAGCATGCACCTCACATGCATACCTCTCCAACTGTACAGATTTTTGCAGAATGTCCAGATAATTGGCTCATATTTTTGGCCTGTTCCTCTGTCTCCCTGGCAAATCACTGGGATGATCTCAGAATTGTAGTCACTAGATAATGACATACATTTGATTTTCAGATGTCAAATCCTTCAGAAAATGTATATTAAAACAAATCCTGTTACTCTAGCAACTTTCCAAGTTTATAAGAACAATATTCAAAATATGTCCATATTTGTACCCCCATGTTGTCAAGCTTTGTCCAGAGTGTGTACATTAAGATATTGAGAGGTATGCTTATATGGTAGCTACATACAGTTTGCAAAATTGCTATGAGAGTTGGAAGAAGACAGTCCTCAAGATATATAAACTGTTCAGCTCCCTAATATCCAACTCTTGCCTCCAGCAGGGAATGAATGGACTTGAGGACTTTCACCCTTATGGGAGAATGGATGGGTCAATAACGTGCAAGAAGTGGTGCTATTGGACCAGTCCTATGGATGGTTAAAAAAGATAGCTTGGCAGCCTACTACAGTTTTATCATGTTTTGTTTAAATAAAATATGATGTAATAAATAAAATATATAATTTATTTTAATAGACAACATACATTCCTGAAACCTAATTCAAAATAATCTTTAGTCCAAGAGGTTGCTGGGTAGAAGGGAATTTGTGGTAGGCATAGTATGGGAGCTGAGGAATCAGCTGGGCGGAGCCTCACCAAAACGCTCCAAACTGGACGTCTAAATTGATAAGGCCAGCCCTGCAGAGAAGTTTGCTCACTTCAGCTGGCATAACTTTCTGGTTATAAATCAGTGTTAGCTTGTCTTACCAAATGATTTCATAATTTTTCCTTCCTCCTTTTTTGAACCAACAGATTCTTAGTTTATTTTCCTTGCCTTTCTCACATTCATGTAAAGAATAATTAGTATATACAAGTTATCTGTAATCATATATTTCTTTGTGATTTGTTGATGAGGTTTGTCTGTCATATCACTACACCCAAACCTATGCTTTCCACACTTATAAATTCAGTCATGTGTCATTGCCTTGTGTCAATTTAGTTTTGAAGGATTTTTTTTTTCAGAATACTATCTTCAAAAATTATCTTAGATTTTTCTATCTTTAACTTAAATCTTTCTATTGTCTGCAGTAGATTTTAGTCCAGTTAGTGGTTCATTTAACTGCAGGAATTGGCTGAGAATTGGGAGTGAGGGACCACTACCAGCTTGATCACACAGTGTGGTAGGTGGTGGCTCTGGCACACCATGTGAGTAGTATCTAGTGGGATCATTCGGTGTTCACCTAGCAGAGATCTAAGCCCACTCAAGCCCATGCTGTCTAGTCTGATAAAGCCCTAATAAGTAAATGGGAATATGGTATACAGAGGCATGCTTTCCCTCAGGTAGCAGTGATCTGCAAGCTTGGAAGAACCACAGGAGACAGTGATCAGAAGGTGAGGATGTAGACCAGCTCCCAGGACCAGCAAGTTGGACCCAACACTCACCAGGGAACAGAGGGCTGATAATTCTCAGGCAAGAACAAATGCCTAGCCCAGGAATAACCACCTCTTGTTCCCTCAGAAAAAATAGGCTATTTGGAAGAAGGTAGAGGATCCATTGGACAAGGGTGCTGGGGTGATGTAAACACCAATGCACACCATTGCCAGACTTAGCTTAAGAAAATTGGCATCTAGTTAAAAAAAACTGTTCTAATGTTTTATTATTAACCTAAGGTCTTAAATTACAGTTGTTATTGTCTCCCATTGACATGCAGATTGTAGTTATGAAGTGCTTCTATGCTATTTTGACCTTCATATAGCACAGACAATCAAGAAAACCCACAAAAAGATGGGAAATCTTTACAGGAACAAAAGATTCCTTACAGCCTCCACCAGAGTGACTATTATTAGAACCTACCTTCTGTCAACACTTCTTTACGGCTCCCCCATTCTAACCAATCTTAAAAAAAGATGATTTAAATAAATTAGAAACATGCTATAACAAAATAGCAAAACTTGAGACTGACTCCACACATAGAACTCACCACTGCCATGCCTTAAAAAAAATCTGTCCTGGTTAGAACTTCCTCAACTATTATTTTACAATCAGTTAACAATGGCTCATAAATTATTGCACCAGTCAGATAAAACTCCGGCCCTATCACATATTATACAGCCCTACTCCAATAATCAACCTCTCCACTCAGCTAACAAATCACTTCTAGAAATTACCAAATCCACTATCTCTAATGGTGATTCCCTTTACTTCTCACAAGTCAGAAAAGCCTGGAATGGTCTTCCTCCTGACATTAAAAATACCCCTAATCACAACAGTTTTAAAAAGCTTCTCAAAGATCTCTTAACTACCATGTGGTTATGCTCGTGCAACAGCCCAGGCTAAGAATTTCCCCTCTTTTCCACTCTACTCTGTCCCAAATAATAACAGAAATATCACTAAGTTACTCTAAGCACAGTGTATATATGTATAATTACTACTTAGAAATGTTCCCAGTGTTCTAAACACTGTATTTTTATGTTGAAATTTGTATCTGTATGTTCTAAATATTGCATTTTCTATGCTGATAATTGCATCTATAACTGTATGTACTCGTATCTGTTTCTGTATATATTGTTGCAATCCTATGACATGTATGTTAATGTATTACAATCTTTGTTCTGTGTGGAGCTTTTCACCCCAGGCCTCTGCTGAAAATGGGGACCCACCCAGTCGGACTTTCCCGGTAAACAAATGTAAAATAAATAAATCAAATCTGAAGACAATAACTTCCTAACATAAGAATGTGTTAGTGCCAATGTTTAAATCTATGATATGAACTCAAATACAGTGTTCACGTTTGTTGTTCCTCCATGTTAAAGCAAAGCACACTGAGAATCCAAATGTATTATATACGTTTCCACTATACTTTCACGAACATCAAACCACTGATGGGAATCATCAAACTGTGATCCTAAAAAACTCTGAAAGAAGAAAGCAGAATTGATTTCAAAAACATTTGAAGGACAAGCCTCTTACAGCCTCCACACGTATTTATACCAACTCAAAGAAGGTGGAAATTACCCCCAAAAGGGCACTACTGCTTGTAAATTTCACAACAATGTTTTTCTGTTTTAGTGTTCTGCTCCTCAGCGTCTTGAGCCAGGACAATTGATGCCCCAGAAATCAAACTTCGTGCAGCAATAGATTGGCTGTTATAATCAAGCAAATTTCCTCAGTGAAGATTCTGCTGTAATGGTGAAAGGCTTAAGTGCCTTCATTTGGACTATGCATACTATCAGCTTTTGTAGGGGAGATCAAATTTGGGCATATGATTGCCTTAAAGGTGAGGCACTTAAAACCTTAATCAGTATTCAGTTTATAGGTATGCCATGTAGACTTGAAATAACAAACTGAACATTGTCTTACACAGATGTTTTATTAACCATAAGGATAATTTCTTCCAGATGATATTATCAAGAGTTGAAAACAACCAATTGACTGGCATTAGAACTTTAAAAGCTCTTAATGTAAAAATCAAGTGGACCAATTCTTCCAGGAGTGAGATATATATAAACCTAGACAGGTTGGGCCAGGACTTTTAATGGTCTCCTATGAGGCATTGTATATCATGGTTCAATCATGCACCCTTATGGTCTCAAGGCAGGAGCGAACATATCATCAAGATCTAGGGAAGGTATTGTAAATGCTTAGTACTATCCTCTTTTGTCTAGTTGTTTCATTTTTTAGGTGACATTGTCATATTAGTTTGAGTAATGAAGATATCCAACATATACTTAAGTAGCTCACTGATAAATTTGCAATGCCTGGAATAAAAATTAACATTAACTAAATAGTTCTGCTTCTTTCAGCCTGAAAGGAATGGATTGCTGTTTGCAGAGGTGGAAGGATCATCTCCATCCAGTGAAAGAGTTTAAGCACTTTGGAGTCTTATTCAAGAGTAAAGGTTGAGGACACAGGTAGATTGGCCAGCAGATTGTTGAGGTGGCAGTAGAACCATAGTCATTTTTCTGGACTGTGGTATTGATGTAAGAAATAAGACCTCAAACATCACTCCCAGATCTGTTTCCTATTCCAGAAAAAGATTCTCTTATGATTTGAGGGAACTGCTACAGGGATACATGTTTGGATTGCATTTTTCTGGCCTCTCTAATTATGCTGATGACCCTAGTAGGATCACAAAGCTCTGCACAATGTATTTGTCTGCATTTGAATTCTTTTTGCTGTATTCACAAGTTGTATCTGAAAAGGGCCCTGCTTAATTCAGTCCACCTACCCAGTTAACTACCATCAACTAACAATAAAATAAATAGAGTAAATAAATAAATCAGCACAAAACTTCAAGACCATGCAGTTATATGATATAATGTAATGCTCACACATATTTCTAAAGATACAATTTAATATATTCATGGAAATGCATTTCTTAATTTCAAATTATGCCTCTTTCTAGCTCTCAGTTTTGTATACATTATTTATATTGTGTTTATGGTTTTATTAATAACAATTGTAGTCACTGTGTATTACTCTTTTACTTGCTCTGTTCTACGATTATGCTTGATTTGTACAATTACTTTTATAGGTTGTGACTGAAATAGATCCACGTGGATCAAAATACTACTCTGGTAAACAAGTAAGCAAATTAAAAAAATCAGTTTTACATAGTATTATCTTGACCTACGATACTTGATTGTTTTCTCTGCCGTATCTGAAGTCTATGTTGATTTTGAGCATTTGAATCCTGTCTCATAGTTAACTTTTCAATTATGCAAAATAAAACTGTTTTGCTGTTCTTGGAACTTGACGATCATCAAGCCTTCAAACAAGATTTCTCAGCATTGATCTTGAAATGGGTTTGCCTGTTTATGCTGCATGTACCTGATATTGCATTTAGTCACAAGCTGATAGTCATTGTCTGTCTTCAGATAACTTTTATAAAGTTTAATGGTCTTGAGCTGTTAACATGTTTTAAAAATATTCTTTTACATGCTCACATTTGCTTATACCCTCTAACTGCATCCTTAAAGAGTTCTATTTAGGTCTCCCTAACATTTTCATGTAATAGATATTTATTCTTAGCACATCCTTTGCCAGATTATGTGATATTTAATAGTCATTTTTAGGCTATAATACTTTAACTTATTTAATATTCACTTTTCCAGAATGATGTATGCTATTTCCTTCCATAATTCTGACACATCAGGTTGACGGCTCTTCTCTTAGTCCATTCCACAGCTTCCACTCCTCAAAGCATGGTATTTTCTAGTGTTTCACTGAAGCTACTAGATGTTGGGGGTGTTCAATTGTAGGAAGATGAGGATGTTATTGTTGCAGGGCATGATGGGTAAAACAGAGAATTTTGCCATTAAGGCCTGGATTGTAAAATTAGTGAGCAATGGAGGGCATGCAGGCATTACTGGAGATATGTCCTTAGTTAGAAATACAGGTGGAGATGATGACAGATGAAGCAAGGGTAGGTTGACAGACAGGTCAAGGAGGCCACGCCAAAGAAGGAGGAAGATGCAAGCTGTTCAATGAAGGATGAGGGAATGAAGCACAGTAAAGGCATTCTAAGCAAATAAAATGCAAATACGGCAGTGAGGATATAAGGATTTAACTGTACAGAAGGAAATGGAGTCAGAGAAGCTATCATGTCTAGGGAAAGTGTCTTCAGATATATTAATGCAAGAAGCAGGTGGATGCACAAAACTAGAGGAAACATTTAAATATTTCTTCTCTAACTTTACTAGGGAGGTTGATACACATTGCGGTTAATAGAGGTAGATAACAGTGTGAGACATTTAGGGATGACTGGGTAGCAAACAGCAGACATAAAAAGAAAGATGTTTTGGAAAGGCTGAGGGAACTCATGATAAGGGCATAAGATTCAAGATTCAGACAAACCATTTCAAAACATGCTGAGGTTTTGGCCAGAGTGTATTCCAGCTGTCTAGCACAGTAGATATGAGACAGATTGCACACGTGATTAAGTGAATTATATAAGATACATAAAAGGAGGTGAATTTCAATTCAAATATCAGTCATAACTGGAAAACCACAGCTCATTCCATGAAGTGGGTTATGAATTTTAAGTTTGCATGATCCCTGATTACTGAATGAACCCTCCAACCCCACCTCTCCTGCTACACCATTTCAACTAATCAATCCCTGTTGCACCAACTGAGCACCTGGACATACACAACAGATTCCAGACCACCTGCTGCCCATGTACATACTGACTAAACTGCAAGTTTGTCAGACATCTTTTTGTGGATGTGCCTGTGATGTGAATCGTTTGAACAAGCTGTCAACTAAGGTGCTTCAACTATGTTTTAATTTAGCCATATCAGCCTGACATCTGTCATTGTGTTTACCACCCTTAAGGTGGGACTTGTTTCTCTCCTGTTCCTCTTTACTCCAAGCAGAAGAGGCCAGGCTATTCCTGCTATTTTATATTCCTTTTATCCTTTCTCTACCTCTAGCTGTATCTCTGTCTTTGCTGCTCAGTTACCATGTATATTTATGCGTTCCCCATTTTTCTCTACCACCTATACTGCAAGGTGCTTCCAAAATTACTGATCTATATAATTAAATCCAAGCCACTGCTATCAGGAACCTGACCTTTATATTTATTTTATTTTTATTTATTTTATAATGTGTTAACTGGATCAGTGAACTTGTCCTCAGACCTTTTTCAGTCACTACCCAGGTACAAAACAGTACAGATCTGCAAGTGTTCAGGCACCTAGGCAATGAGACATATGTCAGGGACACGTGGCTGAAGTGGCATTCAGCTACAGAGAAATATGACTGTTGTGAATTCCATGTGGGCAAAGAGAAGCATGCACTGCCATGCCCACAGCTTTAATAACTAAGTGCTTGGGGACAGAAGAAGTAATGACTGTTGTGGTCAGTTTACAATACATATTTAAGTAACTACAACATGTATAAGTGTGCTACAGCAGGGGGAAATCTTGCATGCTACTGTAGTCACATTTATGCTCCAGTATGCAGTTTAGGTAATGTTCCCCAGACACCATGAAAGGGGTACTGGTCCACACACACCAATTATAAAGATACTGCCCAGTGTGCACTGCATTTTACTGGCACTGACATGCCCACTGGTCAGTCTGCTGCTGATGCCTGCCATGCTGCCTGCTGTCTCATGTTGCCCTGGGAGCCATGGACATTATTTTCCCCCATGAGTTTGATTATTTAAGTTGTGAGCATGGCACCACATCACATTCTTCTCTTTGTCCACAAAGAATTCACAACAGACATATTTCTCTGCAGCTGAACATCACTTCAGCTATGTTACCTGAACCAAATGTTCCACAGGGAAATGTCTCGCTGCCTAGGCACCTGAACCTGATCTGCAAAACAGGAAAACACCAGTAGGTGATTATACAAATCTAAAAAGTTGTTTAATAAGTCTAAAAGTCTGATAAGTAAGACTAAAAGTCAGATAAAGTAGTAATAAGGTAAACATGGTGGGAACAATTTTTTACATTGAATAATATAACACGTAAAGATTAATCTGTACGTTACATAGAAGGTGGTAAGGATGTGCTTCATCTAATGCAGTTAGACATGTTACACACTGCAGAGCAGTAACTATTTAGGTGGGAAGTGGTTTAGTTAGTATCTTGGAAGCACACTGATATAGGTTTTCCTTCAGACTTTTCTGGAAGGAGTCTAGGATTTGATTGTTATAGCCTCATTAGGTAAGTGGCTCCATAGAGCTGGTCCTATTCTAGAAAAAATCTTCACATTATATGTTATTTAAGTTTACATTAAATGAAAATTCTAGGATTAGTGATAACACTCAAACTCTATAGACTGAAAAAAATAAACCTGCAGCTATTAAACTGGTCTATATCATATATTCGAAATTTCAAAATGTCGAACACCATATGTTCAAACTTGGAATTTTGAATATTGAAAACATTGAACGCTCAGAATAGATATTTTTTTTCCCAGGGGAAAATTTGCTGTTCCGAGAAACATACACACAACACAAGCACACCAAAATAAATAAACCACACACATACAGTTAACAAAACACAACCCTACACCACACCATACATACATTAGCAACTATCCACTTACCTTAACCCGCACCCTAACCCTAAGGTCCGTAACTCTCGCACCACAGTGGAGGAAATAGCGAAGACACGAAATTGCCCACCGAAATCTTGCCATAGGCAAGATTCTGATGTTCTAGGGCTTTGCTGTTTTCAACATTCGATATTTTGGGTTCGATGTTTTCACATTCGGGATTATATCTCTTCGGAATTTTGATATAGACCCTATTAAACAGTGTATACAGATACATTTAATGACTACTAGATGGCCAATTAATTTGTCTATCGGCAAAAATCCACATTATCAAAAAAATGTTCATGCAAAAGGCAGGATTTTTCCACCATGGTTCTTGAGGTCAGAGATTTTCATATATGCCGCAGCCTCATTTTATTTGTAGTAAGCCCAGGGCTGCAGGGACAGAGAGTCCTGCACTTTGACTGGGGGCTGCACCTACTAAACTAAAAGATTTTATTATTCTCCTCGTTCATATCTACCTTCATTCATTCTGTGAGGGTTAATGAAGCTTTCAGAAAGATGGTCAGCAATTAATAATCTCACATTCACATAAATAAGATGAAAAGACGTTCATTTAGAAAGGAACAAAAATGTGTCATCTCAAGAGATGGTAATGATAAATTTTACAAAGTATCAGTTACTGTTGTTCAGAGATGGTATAACTAATGCCCTTAACTAAAATAAAGAACAAAAGAAACAAAATCAATAAATAAACAATTAAATAAATTAAATAAAAATACCAAAAGCTTCCTTTTTTTACATAAGATCCTTTTCTGTTTAGAAATTTGGTCATGGTTACCTATGATATGTTAAGATATCTGCACTACACTGAACACTTCCTGGCACTGTTTCAAGAAAGAAGGAAGAACTTTAGTACAGGTGGATTTAAAATGTCTTTCTGTAAATTCTTCATAAATTATTTCACAGCATAAGATTGTTTACGGGCCCATAGCTTCTAGTACTGCATGTTTCTACTGTAAGAACTGAATGCGTGTTTGTATATCAGAGACAAAATCAGGTTCAAAAGGTCCGTTTAGAGAACAGGGTAGCATAGATAACTGAGGCAGCACTTAAAAAGATCTGAACTCAGCACTGCCTCTAGCCCCTGAAATCTTGGATAGCTTATTTATCAGCAAAAATTGATTTACACAAACAGAAAATCTGAGACTACAATCTAAGATAGCTACACTATATAACATATAATCTATCAATCTCTCTGCAGACAATCATTAATTGAATTTAGGCAAGCAATATATTGTCAAATGGGCAGAACATCTAGGAAATTATACATCTAGGGATAGCACGTATGGAATAGCTTCTAGGGAGTATGATTTGGGCCAGATAAATGAAACACTAAAGATATTCTAAACTCGTGGTTTTTTATTTATTTTTTTTAAGGAAAAAATGGACAGAGTATTTGTCTCCCATTGTCTCATTACTAAAAGAAATTCACTCACTGACCCACATACTAATTAGGCAATTTTTTCATCCAATGGAATTCATCCACTCTCCAATCAGGAAATTCATATTTTCGAGGTAATAATAACAAATGTCCCCCCCTCCCTTTCTCACTGTTTAAAACTGTATATATTTGAACTACTCACATAGATTATTAACATGGATTGCACTGGATCTGACAAAACTGATTAACAAAAGCATTTATGTGAATAAAGTTCCATTGAGAAACATTACTGGAAAATAAGCATTCTCTGAAATTACTTTTTTACTTTATTTTTTATTTATCATAACTAATTAGTTCACTTATCACAAGACCTAATTCCATCAAGGCAAACACTCTCAAGAGCCCTTCTCTGCTCTCAAATGAATCCTTTCAGATTTCCGTCTGTTTGTTGGTGTCTGTGCTTTTATCGCTAAGCACAGGTTGTTTATCTAAGTACTTCAGGCTTGTAACAGGATGAGTAGTTGAACTGGAAACATTAAATATTTGCTCAATTAAGGCAAAGTACCTAGCTGTATAACAGGAGCTTATGTCTACAGCTATACAGTCTGATTTTGAACAACTCATTTCACCGTAACAGTGCTCTTACATTACCCTGAAAAGAGGATTCTGTGCCTAGTGGGCTCATACCAGTTAAGAAACAAAGGATTTAGTGATACTGGACTCAGCAGGAACAATTAAGCACCGGTCCAATAAGGTTGTAGCTGCAGCCATCGCAACTACTCCAGTCTTAGGTTCAGCGAGCACTGCAGATATGCCACTCCCTTCCTACCTCCATTGTACCTCACCTGAAAACATCAATGACGAACGTGCCTTAATAGCTAGGTACAATGGAAATTTAAAAAGATACTAGCAAAGTGTGTGCACTTCACTCACAATCTAAGAACCTCATTCCTATGTCATCCCTGTTCTAATGCAAGGACTGAATTACATTTTGGAGATGTGTACCAGAATGCAATTAAATAACCAAATCTACATGCATCACCAGTATGAAATATAATTAAAAAATAGCCATGGGTAAACACAGATCACTTTTTAACCATTTTCTAAGCGCCATTGCCATTGATCCTTTCTCTGCCTCTTTGGGATCCTTGGGATCTGTTTTGTCTGTGGTCTCTTTGTCCTTCTCCCTGCTGACCACCACATAGACTACATGGGGGGGGGGTGCATGCATACACTGAGCCATTCCCTGCACTAACTGCCATTAAAGTTGATAAGGTATCTGATCTAAGGGTTGCCCTCCAATCCTCTTTTTTATGAGATATTACAGATAAACCTCTTTTATACCTCTCAGTGGAACACGGAATTAGAAACAATATTGCAGTAAGTATCAGATTGTCTATCTATTCACCTTGTACACTGGCAAGAACTGTATTCTACTTAGCAGTAGAATTTAGTAGCTCAGTAGAAGGCTTTCTGCCCTCACAACTCCAGGCTTTGTGGTTCATTAGAATGTGGTTCATTAGAATTGTTTCTAATTCCGTGTTCCCTGCCAAACTACCTAAGACTTACAACCTCGCACAATCAGTTCAAAAGCAACCTTAAGGAATATCTTAAGACACAATGGCTATGCCCATGTCTTGAACCTGACTAACTTATATATCTCAAATCTACCCAGTCCCATACAACCTTAATCCATTTCCCTTACGCAGATCATTAAAATCTCTTGACCCCACATTGTAAGCTGATGATTCTTGATCTAGTCTATATTCACTTAGTATATGTCAAACAACTACTATGTATAACCTGCTGTTGTTCTTTTGTCTTATATAACATCTATGTTATTCCTATTTTTTATCCTGTAAATCTAACATGTATTTTCAATATGTATTTGCCATTATGTTGGAGCTTTTCTCCTCGGGCCTCTACTGAAAAAGGATATGTATCCAGCTAGACTAGCCCGGTTAACAAATGTAAAATAAAATAAATATAAAATAAATATGTCTGGTCACTGCATGTGCAGATTTTGTATGTTCTTTCTGTGTCTATGTGGTTTTCTCTGCATACTCTAATTTTCTTCCACAGCCCAACACATGCTAGTTGACTAGCTGCCCTAAAACTGTTGGTACATATTGTACTTGTTTCTTTTTTTAATTTCTCCAAACCTTTTGGGTTGCTAATAACATGACGGTAATGGAACCCATTCCTACGTCAAACTACGTTATTGTTGTTGCCCTTATGGCTTGAGTCATGTCTGAAAGGACTGATAAAAAACAGTTCACTTATCTAGTTAACACGTAAAAAAATGATCCATAGAAAGTTTGCTGAGGCAGAACTTAAGCTCTTTTTGTCCCAGTAAATTAAAGAAAATAATGAACCAACTTCTACTTCTCCAGAGTCAGTTAGGAGTTAAGATCATGAGGCCAGTAATACAGACTGAAAATTCCAATTACAGTAATTCGTCACCTATAAATTGAGAGAAGCTTACTTCTACTTAATTTGTAGAGGACTGTAGTAGCATTTAATATGTTGCACTTGGCTATGTTTGTATCCCCATCAGGAGAATATGTAGTATGGTGTCTTACAGAAGCAGAGGAAGAGATCCAAACATCTCTGTAATGCAGATTATATACCACTATAATGATTTCTAGATTATGACAAAGGGCAGTATCTGACTGATACATATATTTACATTCTGGCATAACACAAGTAGTATAGACTGCATTGAATCAACAGTTAAATTATATTGCTGAAATGTTAGTATATGCCTGAAAGTAACTGCAATAAAGAATTCAAAAATGCTGATAGCATATGTAACTTTCAACTTTTAACTGCCTCAGAAGTGCAATTTGTCTCCTTTATTCCTCACACCATTTGCTGATACATCATCTAGATATCTAACAATGGGTGATTGTTTATTAGAAGTGCTTTCACAGCACATTCATGGTATGAAGACCATCCTATTCCTCCTGCATTTGTGGGATGCAGTACATTAATTGTCAGAACTTCCTGTGGTGCAGCAGTAGCATTGTTGCCTTACAGCAACAGGTTCTTTGGTTCGATTCTCGGCTGGAGTGCCTTCTGTGCGGAGCTTGCATGTTCTCCCTGTGTTCATGTGCATTTCCTCCTGGTGGTCCAGTGTCCTCCTACATTACAAAGACATGCATCTGGAGCATTTCTCCCTGGGCCTCCACTGAAAATTGGCTTTATTCCAAGTCGAACTTTCCTGGTTAACAAATGTTAAATAAATAAAATAAATAAATTCCTTCTCAGCCTGCAGACAAGATTAGTTTAAAGAAGACTTCTTATAGAAAGTGTGCAGGTTGGAAAGCAAATCTTCTATAGTGGATATCATTGCTTCTTTAATTACGCATGATTTAAATCATTTCAAGCCCATATTGAAACAGCACCACTTTTTTATTTATGTAGCTTCTTCCTTTAATCTATTTTTAATCACCTTTGTTAATTATCACTTGTGACATAGGCAAACTTACATTTATATAAAAGTAATCAAACCGTGTTAACAAGTTCACAATTACAAACCTTACATGATATATAAAATATATGTGATATATAATCTAAGCAACATTATGTAAATTAATAAATTCCTGCCTTCTCTTAAACCTCATTCCTCCTCCAAAACATTTTCTGCATGTATTATTCCCACGAGTTCCATCTTTTTCTAGGCAATTTACTCCTATGTTTTCTAAAGGTCGAAACTTTCTGCTTTTTTATCTATGTTACAATATTTACTACTTCAAATATAGTTGGTTTAGATTTTGATTTCCATTTTCTAATAACTGCTTTTTTGACAGCCACTAGAATCAAACTTAACAAGGCCTTCCTTTGTCTAGGCAATTCAGATCCTGTACCCAAGCTCAAAAAATAATACTTTCCTAGATTACACTCATTTGCTCACCCATTATTACTGTCAAGAGTACTCTGTAGGGAATTTTTAAAGTCTCACAAAACTGAAGAACAAACACTTTAAAACAAAAAGGATACACCAAGGCAGGGAAACAGATAGAATCCAATTTATTGTAAGCGCTTTCATCTTGGATAATACCAAGACTTCATCAGACAAAAAAGTAACAGCCACAACCCATTTAAAAAAAAAGCCCCAGGTCTGACATCAGTTCCTCAATTAACATTTAAAGAGATAGGTCATTATAAAACCCATACATTACAACCCTGTTTAAAGCATATACATACAAAAAAACATGTAAAACAACACATGTAAATATATACATTTTTGTAAAAACACAACCAGTAGAGGCAAGCTCATTTAATCCAGGCCATCCAATGGCTTTTAAACGGAGGATCCAGAATAATTCTTTTTCCTTCAATTTCAGTTGCCATGGACCTCCCCTCACATTGGGTTTAATTTTAATTTTTTTAGATCTTTATTCATATGTTTTTACAAAAATGTATATATATGTTTTTTTCTATGTATATGATTTAAACAGGGTTGTAATGAATGGGTTTTATAATGTCCTATCTCTTTAAATGTTAATTGAGGAACTGATGTCACACCTGGGGCTTTTTTTAAAAATGGGTTGTGGCTGTTACTATTATGTTTGAGGAAGTATTGGTATTATCCGAGATGAAAGCGCTTACAATAAATTGGATTCTATCTGCTTCCCTGCCTTGGTGTATCCTTTTTGTTTTAAAGTGTTTGTTTTTCAGTTTTGTGAGCAGTTTGTGAATTGTTACAGCAAAGGCTTCGGGGAATGGATTGTCTTCTTTGGATTTGTTTTTGGACAATGAAGTCTCTAATTCTAACAAAAAACAAGGGGAACTCACTATTCTTATCCAACAGTTAACTAAAAAGGTGGATGGTCTGGCTGCAGAAGTGCAACAGAGATTTTCTGGGATACCAGGAGTTTCGATTCCCAGTGTAAGCAGTTCCAATGGTTCTATTGCCCCTGGACAAGGTAATGATGTTACTAATTCCATGACTTTGCCTAATAATTTACCTGGTGGTGTTAATTTGCAAGAATGGCTACAGCAAGGGGTTTTGTTTTATCAGTCCACACAGCCAACAGTTAACAGAACCTTAAAAAAATAGCCTTGACTTGTAGTATGAGAAATTGCTGAAAGTTCGTAAACTACAAACCGAGAATGCTTTTCTTATGGAATGTATAAAGCGTAATCAAGTCTCTGAAGGGTTGCGACTTTGGAGGTTTCCGATAGGACTCATTAGAGATTCTCCATTACATTGTGAACTCTTGGCTCTCTTTGATCGACATGGCTGTGAATATATGGAGGTTTTGGTCAAGAATAATAGTAAAATAGTGGATGACTTGATTCGAGAGGTTAAAGACTTGGACATTGTTATTACTACGGATCTATTATTTCAACAATACCAGGTGGAATATAATCATATTTTTAAAAGCATTGATCAGCATGTCAATAATATTAGAATACGTAAATCAAAGAAACTTGAGAGAGATGCCCATGATTATCTTTTTAAAAAAGCATATCCACTCCCTCCAAATTCACAAGGGTGGGGCCAGAGGTTGTTTAATTCCACTCCCTGTGAAACGGAACATGAGGAAAACATTAATATTGATGAAGGGATGGAACAGGCAGTACACGCCCCTTTAGATCAGCCTGTTTTATGTCGATCCGAACGGATAAGGGTGAGAGAACAGGATTATGACCGTGGTGCGAATTTAAACTACAGGAAGGACCAGCGGAGCCACCCGAATTATCAGCAACCCAGAGTTTCAGGGCAGAATGTGTATCAGAACCAGAACCAACAGTGGTGATAGAATATGTTGACAATAATCTCCCTTTGGTGAGTTCTTTTGGCTCTACCCCAGTTAATTTGTTCTCAGATATAGCGTCTTTGGACGATGATTGTGATTCTAGTCTTGGATTTGGAAATATCAGCAGTTGCGCTACTAGCATTAACATTTTATCAAGCCCGCCAAACATTATCTTTAATAGCAAAAATGACTTTAAAGTTTTTAACTACAGTAGCTGTGATTTCTCAACAGATATTGCAAATGTGTTTTCCAAGGGCTTTTCATTTCTTCCACAAGTTAAAGCGGACATTGTGACAATTTTATTGGCTTTAAAACTTTTTATTCAGAAGCTTAATTTAAAGCTGTTGTTTAACAATTGTGAATCTGTTGACAAGGGGCCTTTTTGGGTCTCTAGTGTTTGCAACCCCCGTCTGCACCCTACACTGGTATTTTTTGATAAGATGTGTGAATTTGATTTGAGATTTCTCTTACAAGAGAGAGATAGGAAGGTGTCCTATTGGAATAGTGAAGAATATAAATTGATCAATTCTGTTAGACAATTACCAGTGAGGGTTATTCAGCCAGACAAGGGTGGGGGTGCTGTAATTATGGATTACCATGATTATATTGAGACAATGTATACAATTCTTTTTAGTGATAGGTATAGACAAGTATCCAGGAATGAGCTAAATGTAGCATATGCCAGAATTTCTATTCAACTCAGTGACATGTTATTAGAGCAGCGTATTACATTGGATTAATTAAAACTTTTAAAGGTTCAATTTCCAGTTATTCCTACCATTTTCAGCCTGCCAAAATTACATAAAGATTTAAATAATCCCCCCATGCGCCCCATTGTTGATGCTCGTAATTCTATTACATCTGCTATATCAGTATTTTTAGATAATAAATTGAAAAGTCTTTTAAAACAAGAAGAACATCTATGTATTGATTCTTGGGATTATTTTGGCAAAATGTGATAAAATGTCTTTTGATCCTAATTATGTTTTTGTTACGATAGATGTTAAAGACTTGTTTTCTTTTATTCCACATGATGTGGGGTTGGAATGGTTCCAGGAGTACTTAGTTCATAAAGGGCTAGTACAGGATCATGTAAATTTATATACTGAACTGCTGGAACATGTTCTTAGGAATAATTTTATTATATTTGATGAGCAACTATTCTTGCAGAACAGTGGGGTAGCTATGGGGGCAGCTTGTGGGCCTTTATATGCGAATATTATAATGTATGAATGGGAACGCCGATGTGTATTTAATCACCCCTTATTTGAACATTGTGTTTTGTATGTCAGATACCTTGATGATTTGTTTGTCATTTGGAAGGAGGATATGACTGGATTTAATGAATTTATGGATTTTATTAATTCATCCACTATGTTTCTTGAATTCACTCATGTTGTAGATTTTGAAACTATTAATTACTTAGATGTCCAATTAATGAAAGATCGGGCAAATAGTAGATATGTGTCCACTATATATAGGAAACCAACTTATTCTAATCCCTTTTTCCATTTTTCCAGCTGTCACCCTAGGACCCATAAAAAAGCTGTGGTAAAAGGGCAATTCATGAGAGCTGCCCGTATGACATCTACTTTTGAAGATTTTTTTGAATGAATGCTCATTGTTGGAAGAAATGTTTATTAGGAGGGATTATCCTGTGGACTTTGTGGGTGACATTAAATTGGAAGTTATTAATAAACATTCTTCTGGTTTTTACAGTCCTATTTTGAGGGTTAAAAATATGAATGATAGCAATACGATGACTTCAGTAAATACCGTAGTGAATTCTGAAATTTTTGGAGAAAGGAATTTTAGATTAACCTATATTACTATGTATACTGTGGACTCATATGCAAAACAAGATATCTTATTTAAGAATTGGTCTATCTTGATGGAAGATAGTAGTTTTAGATCAAAAATTAGTCAAAAACTCCTGATTGTTTATAGGAAGGGGAATAATTTAAAAAGTTTGTTGGAAAGACCGTTGAGACATGAAGCTGATGAACAAATGGTTCGGCAGATGTCTAGGTGCGGGTTCTGTAGCTATTGTACACACATTAACACTGGAGAACTTTTTTGTTTAAATGGATATTTTTTACACATTTGTGGTAAATATAACTGAAATAGTACTGGTGTTGTATATGGGGCTTTGTGCCAGAATTGTCCAGCTTTCTATATAGGAAAGACCGAGCGGAAACTCAGAACCTGCATTTATGAACATTGTTATGACATTAAAAAGAAAAAACTGGCAAATGCGTTGTTTAGGCGCATTCATGAATAACCAGAACATTATTTTAAATTTATAATTATTGAACAAATTAAACCCAAAGTGAGGGGAGGTCCATGGCAACTGAAATTGGAGGAAAAATAATTATTCTGGATCCTCCGTTTAAAAGCCGTTGAATGGCCTGGATTAAATGAGCTTGCCTCTATTGGTTGTGTCTTAAAATTAAAGGCTTTATTGAGACAATTTTGTTGGTAAGGACTTTTTTTAGATCTTTATTCATATGTTTTACAAAAATGTATATATTTACATGTGTTGTTTTACATGTTTTTTTGTATGTATATGCTTTAAACAGGGTTATAATGTATGGGTTTTATAATGACCTATCTCTTTAAATGTTACTTGCGGAACTGATGTCAGACCTGGGGCTTTTTTTAAAAATGGTTTGTGGCTGTTACTTTTTTGTCTGATGAAGTCTTGGTATTATCCAAGATGAAAGCGCTTACAATAAATTGGATTCTATCTGCTTCCCTGCCTTGATGTATCCTTTTTGTTTTAAAAAAATTTAAGTCTGCCATCTCATTACACTCCCAAACATATGTCCCCAGTTACCTCTTTCTTCCCCATTACACCTCCAACATTTGTCATCTACATCAGGAAAAAATCTTTGGACTCTGCTTGGAGTATGAAATTATCTATGTAAATACTTCCAGGCAAGAAATCCTAAATCTTCGAGACTTTGTTGCATATTTGGGAGCCATACATATGTCCTCCCATTGTTTATTTGTGAATTGCATATCTAATCTACTTCCAATCTTTTCTGACCTCTTCTGATTGATTCCTATAATTCTTGTGAAATATTTTATATGACCTAATAATTATCCATTTTTTAACAGCAGCTTCTGTTCTAGATTCAATTAAAAACTCAACCAATGCAGATCTTTCATTTAGAACTCCCATATCCCTTTCTCTTTGACTATATTTTGGTATGAATCCCTGATAAGGAAGGCAATCACTAGCCTGCAATCCAAATGTCTTCTTGGCCTCTTCCCATTCTATACCTTTCCTTCCCTAATTATTTATTCCCAATACCTTGGTTCCTTTGTCAGCTTCCTGCAGTAAATTCCAGCCCCTGTTGTCTATTCTGTGTACTCCTAATTGCAGTCACCCCTATTGGTAGAATCTCCTTTCTACATTCCCTTGTTGGCTTAGTTCTTAGCATACGTTCTACTACTTTATGAATATAATATTCTGTATGACAGTTGTTATTCTCCTTAAGAATCTGTGTTCAAAATCCCCCCAAACACATACTTTATCATCATTCCTTTCCACTTTGAATTGCACCTTTCTGCTTGTGTTATATATGAGAGCTGACTGTGTAGCTCTAAAATACTCCTTCAAATCAGGTAATCCTAAACCTTCTTGTTCTGTTGGGAGGATCAGCTTTTTGCACTTGACTGCTGCCCTCTTCCCCTCCCAAATAAAATCCTTCAAATCTCTATTAATTACTGTCCATAATCCACAACTTCTTCTCTGGTTGATAAAAATATGCCTGACCTGTGTATAAATGTAAAAGGACTAAAACCATTTTTACTGCTTTTATCTTGCTATCCATATCCATAGGAAAGAGCTTCCACTTTCTCAGTTTTTGTATTATCTTTCATTTCGTCTCTTCCCACATATCCCTAGCGGTCATAACCAAATCTTTTTTTTTAACCCATATTCCTAAATACTTTATTTTATCATGTCCCCATAAATATGGGTATTGCTGGACCAATTCATGCATGGGTACATAGTGTATAGCTATAGCCTTTGTTTTATCTTCATTAATTGTATATCCCCAAAGAACATATCTGTCTCAGAATATTCCACAACACAGAGATGTCCTTTTCTGGTTCCATCAGGTACAAAATAATATCATCTGTGAATAATGCCAAGCTTTCTTGAATACCATACCAATTATATCCTTGGACTTTTGAGCCTCTTATTTTCTTTCTCAATGGTTCTATATATAACACAAGTAACAAAAGGGAAAGAGGACACCTCTGCCTGATTCCTCTGTTCAGACACAACTTATCAGAGAGGAACCCCTATTTGGATTCTTGGCTCCTATTACTCATGAATCCTTCTAATTAACCTTATTATTGTATCAGAAAATGCAAATGCTTCCATTGCCCTACTCATAAATTCCCAGCTTACTCTATTGAATGCTTTCTTTACATCAAGACCTACTAATAACAGCAGGGCTCTGTCCCAGAGGAATGGATGACTGAAACAGTCATCCCTCTGTACAAAAGGGGCCCATCAACTGACCCCGGAAACTACAGACCCATAAGTTTGACCAGTCTTATCTGCAAGGCCATAGAGAGAATTATCATGGACTTGATCAATAACAACATAGGAACTCTCCAAAAACTGGACCAGACCCAATTTGGATTTGTCAAAGGGAGGTCTTGCATGCTCAGTCTGGTGGACTTCTTCAAGAAGGCCACCAGGGCCATTGATGAGGGTAAAATGGTACACACCACTTAGCTAGACTTGGCCAAAGCTTTTGATACAATCCCCCACTCGGGGATTATAGATAAACTTACTGAGTTAGGCATAAACCTCTACATTATCAGATGGATAGCTAACTGGTTCACTGACAGGGCACATGTCCAGATAGGCGAATCCACTTCCAATAAGAAGCATCTTACTTGCAGTGTCTCACAGGGCTCAGTGTTGGGACTCTTCCTGTTTTGTAAGTGAAGGCCGATCTTGGGAGCATCTGGCTCACCAAGTTCACTGATGTCTATAAGCTGGGAGCAATCATCAAATCCCCAAGGTGATGTTGACATCCTACTGACAGGAATAAAAATGACAAACGACTGATGCCAAAACTATAGTCTGAGAATAAATGCTAAAAAATGCGTAATCATACCCTTTGATAAATCGGATATCCCTGCCATTTTTAATATTCATAGCACACCTCTAAAAGTAGACCCAGTGGTGAGACACCTAGAAACACAGATAGATGGCAAACTATACTTTGACTACCAGGTAGCTGCATTAATGAGGGAATCCTTCTGTGTGGTTCACCTTATAAGTAAAGTCATAGCATCAACGTCAAGGGAAGTCATAGTGCTATTGTACTCAGCCCTCATCAGGGCCATAAATGAGTACAATGCTCCCTTCTGTGTGTACCTAACCAGGCATTTACGCCAAATGGAGGGGCCCCAGTCATTTCTCACTAAAAATACAATGCATAAGACATGTCTTATGCAGACTGACTAAAGACCCTATCCCTTTACTTTGTCTCATATCCTTTATTGAGAGGGGACTTTTGCCCTACCTACAAGGCATTCTCTGATCCAGCCCAGATGAAAATGTTACATATTTGCAAGAAAAATTATACAAGGGTTACAATTTCCATGGACCTGAATGTTATTTGTGTCTCTAACAGAATTTGCTGGAGAGACAGATTTGTATCCCAAAGGCTACTTCATCTATGGAATAAACTTTCCATCTTTGTAAAACAAAGCCAGTCCCACAATCTATTCAAAAAGATTTTGGATAAATGGACGGGGAACCGTAAATTCACTCCTGAGGTACTGCCCATGTTCCTTATGGCCAGAGGCAGTCTGTAAAATAACTCAGGGCTCCAACACCCAAAGACCCACTACCCTGATGCTACCCCATCCCATATCTAGAAATTAAGACATAATATTGTCATATCCTGGGTATTATTGGCTAGGCTTGTAAAGGCTCTTGTGCCATTAGCCTACTAATCACCTATGAACCTGTGAACCTATTTTCTTACATTCTGCTTTTCTCTGGATCATCATTGTTCTATTAATGTTGTCAAATGTTTGGCTCCCCTACACAAAACCAAAATGGTTCATATCTGTCAATGCTGGCATCATATGTGCCCCGTTTTTAGCCATTATAGGCATAAATATTTTATAATCATGATTTAGAACTGAGTCGGGCCTATATGAAGCCGGTTCAGATGGGTCTATACTGTCTTTATTTATTACAGCCACCACAGGCTTTTCCCAGCATGTTGGGTGCCCCCTTCCTTTTAAAATATATTTTTGCATAATAGATATGAGAATGATAAGTTTCCAATTCAACTTATGTTAAAAGGATATCCACTCCTCAAGTAGAATGATGTTATGAGAAAATATACAAAGTGATGTTATATATGTATGATTGTATATATGCTTTAGAGCTGTATTCCTTTAAGAGGTAATTAATTTAATGGTGCATGTGACTATAAGTTTCTTATTTAAATATGAGGGTAACAGTTGGTTTTGTATATCTGAAGAAGCAGTTTTATTACTGTGAAAGCACTTATGGTTGACTTATTTAATAAAACTTGTTGATTTTATGAAGAGAGCCTGGTCTTGCTTTACCTAAAGAGAGACTGCAGCTATTATTATTACAAAAGAATGATAATCCATTCATAGCCATGTCCTTAGAGCAAACTGTAAATGAAAGTGATGTTGATGTGCTAGCACTATGTACTGGCATGTCTAAGGTGGAAAACATGCTGGATAAATTAAAGAGGATACAAATTCAGTGGTTTTATCTAAAAGTTTGTTTGGAGTTGGGCATTGTACCCACAGGACTCTGTGTTTTAAAGATGCAAGCTCATGGATGTGCATATCCAGCTCTGTTAAGCAAATGGCAGAGATTGAACCTAGATCTTAGCTTCAATTATATGAAGCTATTAATAGAGTTTGCACTAAGGGAGGAAAAAGATTTGTCTATGTGCGTTGAAAGAAGTGGAATGGCACTTTATGAACAGTACTCAGTTGATATGGTTGATACTTTGTTTCAAATTGTGTTTGATGCCCTTAACTTCTATGAACAGAAGTTAATTCACCTCAAAGTTAAGAAACTAATCAGGGACAGTAATGACTTTAAGAATGGCCAGGTGTTTGCTTGGCCTAGAACGAACCCTTCCACCAATGAGAGAGAGGCTTCAGAGGAAACACCTGTGGTTGCTAATCAAGCAGCAACAGTTGAGATGTTGACAACCAATGAGGAGATGTGTTCATCATCTATTAA
The DNA here is from genome assembly GCF_019279795.1 of Protopterus annectens. Classification (NCBI taxonomy): domain Eukaryota; kingdom Metazoa; phylum Chordata; order Ceratodontiformes; family Protopteridae; genus Protopterus; species Protopterus annectens. The sequence goes on along the minus strand of NC_056745.1, from coordinate 1,373,189,348 downwards.
CATCACGGGGGACCAGCATGTATCTGCGAACGTTAAGCCAATGGAAGTGAGAAAGAAAATGCTGACGGTAGTGGCGGAGGTTCATTCCTCTGCTAACAGGTGTACTAACAACTTACAAGGGAACGTTAACATTTTCCTTTACCAATCAAGCAACAAGTAGATATGAGGAGGTCTACAAGCAAAAGCAGATAAAAAGGAAAATGCAACAAGAAACAACTACGCCAAGAATATCAAAACATTTTGGAAAATGAAGATCTGTAATTTGCCCAATACACAATTGACTGCAGATGATTGAATATTGTTACAGAAAGGACTGTTGTCTGTACCAACAAAAGGAGATGATATAGCAGAAGTAATTATGAATTTAAAAACTTTCAAAAGGAATGTTATGCTGAAATACAATTTTAATGATGTATCTGATTCATTAGGGTATAAGAATACTGTTATGTTTATTACACCTAGTATGTTTGTACCCAATGCACATATGTTAGTGGAAGCATTTGAAAAATTATGTATTGATTATTTGTATAAACAGTTTAGTGAAAAAAGTAAGAAAGGTTATAATAATGTGACCATTAAGCAGACAGAGGCTGTTTTGAATTTTAGTCATGATGAGACTGTTGTAATTCGTCCTGCTGATAAAAGCAGACCAGTTGTGGTTATGGACTATGACTGGTATGTAAGCAGAATGGAAGAAATGTTACATGATGAGAAATTTTATAAACAGATTAGACTCTTTGAAGTCTCTAATATGATTGAAGTAGTAAAGTGTAAAGTGAGATTTTTGCTTACAGTTAATTTAATAGATAAACAATTGTATGATTATTTGTGCATTGATAAACTGACAATACTAGTCATACAGGATCTGCCTAAGGTTCATAAAGACCCATATGTCCGCCATTAAGATCAATTGTAGCAGATCAGAAATGGTGTACTGAAGCAATGTCAATTTTTGTGGAAAAGAACCTAAGGCCAATTTGAACACAATAATCATATTTTACAGGATTCTAGACAGTTTTTAAGTGAGCTTTTTGATTTTACACATGCTATTTTTAAGAAGGATGAGTGGTATTTTGTCACTTTAGATGTACACTCACGTTTTACTGTCATACCTAATACTATAGGATTAGAGTGGATCAGAAATTTTTTGAATGATATGACTTGTTTAGTATGGAAAAGGTTAAGTTAATTTGCTCATTAGTTGAGCTGATTTTATATAATAATTTTTTTGTTCAACAAGAATTATTAGCTGCAGAAAGATGGCGTAACTACAGGCACATCATGTGCCAATAGCTACGCCAATCTTATTATGCTGATTTGGGAATCGGAGTATGTTTTTAAAAGTGCACTGGGTGCACATGTTATATGCTACAGGAGGTTTGTGGATGATTTATTTATGATTTGGGATGGAACCAGAGATAAATTGTTGAGTTTCATTGACTATATTAATAACAGTATGAAGTTTGTGGCAAAATTTCTAATAAAGAAATTAGTTACTTGGATATTTTAATCAAGGTTGAACATGATGGGACAATTGATACCATGTTATATAGGAAGCCCTGCTACAAGAATACTTATTTACATTGCATTAGTATGCATTCCTATTACGTTTTCAACAATGTTGTGAAGGGACAAGGATTCAGGATATCTAGAGTGAAGGCAAGTGATGATAATTTCATGAAATAAATTGTTGATTTAGAAGAGAGAGATTTGTTGTGAGAGGGTATAATAAGCATAAAGTACACGACTCTTTAGTTAGTGTAGTTAAGTGAGGAGAGATGAGGGCAGACCATATTTTTCATCCACCCCCTGCCCTTAGGAATAAACATCTTGGTGACACTAAGTGTAGAGTGCCTGTGACATTCTCTAATAGTTCTAAGAACATTGTGGACATCATTAGGAAATATTGGGGCATCATGACTAAGAATACTGTTTTGAAAAATATAATAGGGGAGGACCCGAATTTTGTATATAAAAAGAATAAGTCCTTAAAGCTGTTATTATACCATCCTAAGCACCTCATGGGATCTAAGCATAATAGGTTTAAAAAGAATGTTAATAGTTTGGTTACTAGATCATGCCGAAACTGTAATTATTGTGATTATATAGATAGTTTGGAGGAATGTTTGCACCCAGATCAGGATATAGTTTATAGGTTTAATGTTGATGTTACATGTAATAGTATGCATATAGTTTAGCTATCATTTTGTGTTACATGTAAGAAATGTTATGTAGGGAAAACAGATAGATGTTTAAGGGATCATATACTGGAGCAATTATGTGACATTAGGAATGCAACAGTGAAGAATGCTCTTGCTAAACATGTTATAGAAACTTCCCCAGTACACATGTTTAAATGTTTAGTCATAGGTAAAGTAGAAGAAAGTTTAAGAGGGGATGATATATGGAATGAGACAGTGTTTAGAGAGTAAATAGATAATTAGGCTTAGAGCTGAGACAGGATCAGTTCTTAATGATAAGGTTCCGATTCAACCTCTATTAAAAGCACATCCACTCCTCAAGTAGAATGAAGTTATGAGAAAATATACAAAGTGATGTGATATATGTATGATTGTAGATATGCTTTAGAGCTGTGTTCCTTTAAGAGGTCATTAATTTAGTGGTGCATGTGACTATAAGTTTCTTATTTAAATGTGAGGGTAACAGCTGGTTTTGTATATCTGAAGAAGCAGTTTTATTATTGCAAAAGTGTTTATGTTTGACTTATTTAATAAAACTAGGTGATTTTATGAAGAGAGCCTGGTCTTGCTTTACCGTATTGTTTTTCATTGGACTTAGTATAGTTCCCTTGTAGTGATCATGACAGTCTCTGTGTTCCCTCAACTGGCATTTCCAACCTTAGAGCAAAGATACCACTTCCAGACTTACCAGCTTCAACTGACAAAAGTAGATGCTCTTTTTAGAGTGTGGTGCTATACCTCAGCAGAGGCAGGCTATGTCCACATGTAGGTCTGATCTACTGGGCATTTGTACTTTCTGAACAATACTGAAGTATGAGAGGTCCACAGGTCATGTGCGAGTATGTGATATCATGTTGTGTTTACCTCTTCTTGATACTATAACTGGTAAGAACAGGTTAGCTACCAGCAGTAATGGGAATATAGGGACACCCAAGGAGAATCATGTCATCCTTCTGACAGAAATCTCAGTTACACTTCCCAGTGCAGGTGAATAATACAGTAGGTGAGGCAAAACGAGTAGATAGATCAGGTTGAGAAGAAGTTGTGTATTTTGACGGTGCATGCACCTGGCAGTAACATTGAAAGTGCCACTAATTTGCTTAACCTGCACTCACAGTCTGACATGAGTTACAAGGATTATATGAATTTGCATGGCCCTGTCAACAGGCATGAGCTAGACAGAGTCACAAGGATTATCTGATGGAGTCATCCACATACTTTGCAGTTATTGCATCTGTGTCTGAGGAGGCATCCACTGTGGTCACTTACTCTTATGAAAAAGGCACAGCTATATAAACAGTAGCCAGTGGACAGGTGTGCTATACACCAGAGTGTCTACTACATTAGGTTTTATCAGCCATGTGCATTTCAAAGGTGAGGGTCATGCAGTGGCAAGACTCACATCCACAACACATCTACTTGATGCAGCTGAAATTACTTACTGTAAGCTCCTATAGTCCACCCACGGTACCTGGAAAAAGTCCTGTCTGAGCTGGAAAGAAGAGCTGGCCTGCTGCATAGGGCTAGCAGAATAAGTGCAGCACAGCTATGTGCTGGTGTGGCCAAGCTTAAAGAAACTGAGCATATATTCAAACTTCTGTTTATGGTGTGTATGATATCTTAGTGCTACACACAACCTATAACAGACAACAAATAGGCTATGTGGGAACTGCATGGCACAGCAGATGGCACAGAAAGTACTATTGTGTATCAGAATGGAAACTGATGACAACCTTGACTTATTTTGACCCAGTCATAGTGAGCAACCATCTGGTTGTGTCATTACAGTGCCAGTGATGTTTGCCCCCAAGCACCTGCCATACTAGCGTGCTGTATGCGTGGGCTACTATCTTCATACTGACGCATACTAATGTCCTTATTGGTTGTCCATTTATGTTAGCGTGACATACACATCTTCTTGTGATGTCCATAACATGCAAGGACCATGTAGTACAGATTGGTAATGTAAACTGCTTTCTGTACACATGATTCCTGCTACCTATTGTATGCATTGCAATTCTCATACTGTTACCCTGTCTGATGTACAGTTAATACAGCTGCATGGCAACAAAGCATACTTATTTACTTTCCAAATGATTGGAAAAGTCAAGGGCATTACTGTTACATAAACAGCATACATAATATGCTACATGTTAACTCATATGCAGATTCATCAGACAGTGATAAAGTGCTATAGCACTAAGCTATGTGACCATTACTGCATGACTGTGTTAGTGCTTCCTCTGTGTCCTTCTCTTTGCTCTTCCACATTCAGACTCCACCTGTACCAACTACTATCCAGCAGCTAACATCCACTACAATCACATGTTATGTAGCATGGCATAGAGCAAGAACATCTATGATCATGAAGCTTGTTTTGTTCCATACTCTATCACCACCACCCTACCCCCCCCAGCCATCTATTCAGGATACTAAGGTGTTGCACTTTGGTCCAAATAATCCTTGTTTACATTATGCATTGGATAATAATTTTGTAAGGAGTGCATCACCTTTTGGTCACCTGAATGTCCCTTTGTCTGGGATGTAGAGTGCTGCTCCAACCTTCATGGCTATCAGAACGGGCCAGCCCACACAATCCTTGGTTTCTCAGAATGGTTGGGTTTGGTTTCGTGCAAAACTAACCAGATGGGTTTGTACCACCTGTACCAACAAAAGGTATCCATCTACAACTCCCAGGATATAAAACACCTTCTTCCTTTTCTGTCATGACATACATAATTACTTTAATAGTACACCACCTATCTGAACACTATTGATTGTTAACCTTTATATTGTGTAAAAAAGTGACATAACATTATGATGACCCTACTTACATAGCCGTGTCCCTCATTACATTTACTGCCTTACACTATGTGAGGCCGGCGCTTGCCTTTGTATAACACAGTGTAGCAGTGCTTTAAGACTCAAATATGTTTTATGCACATAGTGTGCTGATTTCTACTCTACCGAGTGGCTTTGTGAAGTCATTTTTATTTTTTTCTTGAATCCCAGGTGTTCTGCAATATGCAGTAAGAATATGGAAGGACTTGAGAATGGGTGGGACTTTCTCAGGTGATAAATAAGCCTGAGGATAGGGAGTAAACAGGTATGGAGGGATAGAAGTTATCATAAAAAAGATTACAAAAGAGGAGTTGCAATACATACATCTCAACTGATTATGATCCCTCGTATTTGGGCTTGCTCCTCTAAGATTTATTTGTTTTCTTCATAAAGACATACCAGTTTAAAGGAATGTCAATTATTAAATAACTGGAATAATTTTGTACAAATATTCCTTATGACTAAGTATATGGGATGTAGTATCTGAAAACCTTCTATTCTAAACAATAAGGACGTTCTCCTCTTTTGTGCACTTGGCAATGAGTCTTAAGGTCAACTGCTATGATTTCTAATGCACAGCGGCTGAGAGTTATGCCATCAGGAGAGGGTAAAAGGTTAAAGTACTCTTTTAACAGTATTGTGCATGGCTGCATTTCATGTAAGATATTTAGGCTAGGCTCTCCTTATTTCAAACAGGCATAGCTAGCAAAAATGCAACAGAGCAAACTGAATGACAATGACCTTTGCAAAGTTATAGCATTTACTTTTCTACAGTGAAAAGACATGGAATATATATATAACAGTTCTAAAACCTACTTCATTCCAATATTTTCTTTTAATTTGCTGTTTCACAGTTAATTGTTGGTACGGACTCAAGAAAAAGTGCATCACTCTTCTTTAACATAAATATGTACAAAAAATCACAAATATTACTAAATGACATAATGGTATGACTACGACCAGTAATAATTCATAAATATTTTCACAAAATGTTTTTAAAAGGCATGAAAACTCAATGTCAAACACCCACTGCCTAATAGACAATGAAACACAGAAACAGAAGAACAGGCTTTGGCAGTGATGAGTGGCTTGGCCCACCATGTTTACTTGGCACCCTATCAGAAGTTTAGAATTCAATAGTGTGGCTTCCAAAACTAATGAACTTTAAGTGTAATTCCCAAAAAGTAACAGAACTTCAAATGGCACTGTTACACATTAAAGTATTTTCTTCTGAGGGCAAGGGCCCACACATCTCCATATCCCCACAGCTCATGTATACTAACTCTGAGATCACTCAACCTTGAAGAAAAGAGAATTCTACAAGTTACACCAATTTTAAACTTAGTATTTCACCATACTACACTATTACAGTTAAATTGTCAAATTTCTCAGGAATCTATTTGCTGTCTTCAAACTTATAATAGTACCCCATTCTGCAACTTCCCTTAGGCCTATATAGGATGGTTTGGGCAGATTTTAAGCATAAAATATGCAGGCCTTGATTAAACTCATGCCACTGGATAGATCTCAGGGATGTTAAGGAATACATTTTTGAAGCATAACCTGATGGAAACAGACTGCGGTGGTGGTGCTGTGGTAGCATTGTTGCCTCACAGTTAGACATTGCCCGTTCGATTCTCAGTTAGAGCGTCTTCTGTGTGGCGATACGCGTGAATGGGCATTCCTTCGTTGAAGGTTGTGCATTAGGTCCGGCAAGCTAGCTCATCAAAATCTACTGCCAATCATTAGCGGACCGGAGTTCCGCTGTGGCGACCCCTAACTGGGAAAAGCCGAAAGAAACAAACAAACCTGATGGAAGCAGCTTTTCTGTTATATCCTTGCTCCATCTTGGTCAGTTCAGTTGAGTTAAGGTTGATTAGGATATTGTGTAGGTCATACTAGAGAAGAGAAATACTTTAGCCAATGTAATTCTAGCATAAAGCATCATGGATTATTTTAGCATGTAGAGAAGTCCCTTTTTTATTAGTTAATGCAACTACAGTCAGGAGATGATGGCTGATATGACTTCCTACTTTCACGTAAATCACAGTATTTTTGTAGAGTTGATCGCTTTAAAAGCAACTTTGTCCTTGGTGGGAATATAAACAGGAGATACCAAGTACTGATTAGAAGTTATGAAGATCATTGCCTTAGCTTTGGTAGTGTTTAACTGTCGGCCAGTGTCTGATATCTATGATTCAAGTTTGAAGAAGGAACTAAGGTGGTAACATCACATAGGTGGTTAGCTGAGCAGTAAAAGTGTGGAGCCATCTGCATATCAAATCAGTAATGAAGGTCTGCATGACGTAGCCATGTTATTGGAAAAGGCTGTAAGAAAAGAAGATGTCCAAGAACTAATGATTGAGGTGCACCAACTCTGACAGGACACAGGTGAACAATGGTACGTCCCTGTCTGACACCACATGACCTGGAACCCTAGTAACTCCAGAGCCAGGCCAATGATGGTGAATACACTTCCCAGGAAGCAAGTCTAAATAGTAGGATCTCATTATATATAGTACAGGAAGTTTGTTTTTGATGGATCAAGGAAAAGAGCTCAAACAGATTCACCAATATTAAGTTTTCCTATTTTATAGTCAGTGAGATTGAGCAGTGTTGTCCGAGTACAACTTTATGCCACATGACAGGACATAATCCATGTTCATTTAGGCTGACAAAGTTCCACTATGTCTGACTTTGTAAGAGTCACATATGGATGCATTTTGCTCCTGGAGCTTTGAAAGATGTGGTAGATACAGGTATCAGGAAGAGGATACCTTGGGAAGAAGAAGCTAACTAGTTAGTCCTAAACAGCAGCAGAACACTATATACCAACAAAATGTATTTGTAAATCAATCAGCAGTATATGGTAAAAAATCAAACACAAATATTCATGTAAGTAGTTCCATTTCGACACTGAGATATATCAATGTGATACACATTCAATCCTTCAATAAGTAAATATAAAGCTGAGCCAGTCCAAAGTAGATTGCTGCTGTGGCCCATAATTGCAGATCTGGTGATCATTTGATCTAAAATTATTTTTTATAGAGTGGTCAACTTTTTAGAAAAAAAAAACAGAGAAGAGTTGTTTTTAAATGTTATAGTTCCTGTACTCTGTAAGAGTGAATGTTATAAATATAGGCAATTCAATGACTAATCCATAAATAAGTAATTCTGTTTGTTCTAAAAACATTAATTATGAAGCTTTACATTTTCATAATGGGTCTTCCTTTAAGAAAACACTTAAAAGTAACACTTGCATTTCAACCTGGAGGCGTAGAAGTTTCCAAAGCTGCTATTAGAATACCTTCCATGCTCATGTCCTATTATTATCAGGAACAAGATGGGGAAAAAGGAAAGTAAACCTGATTACAAAGAGTACAGACAGAATTTATAGACTCATAGGATCATAGCCACATTGCCAATACCCACCCTTACACCTTGCCTTGCCTCTCATTTTAAGGAGGATTAGGCCAATCATTGCAGAGTTAAATCTATTAACACCCATCCAGCTGTCCAGCTCCACAATGTGTTGCACTGCTTATCTTGGGGAGGAAGTACATTTCAACAAAGGGGAAGGATCTGCATCACAAACCTGCCCCTTCTCTTAGTATTATTTATTCACAGGAGTAGATTTAGATCCCTGACCCTGGTGTTACCTGAACTTTTAGATTTTTTTGAGGTATAAGAAAGAGGTCTTGGACTGCTGTATCCTTTATAGCCCTGTATGCAAGACATAGGTCTTCCCAATAAGAAAATGAGTAAAGGGACAAAGTCTCCAGGCTAACTTTGAAGCTTAGATCTTTTAGACCCCTTATCTTTTTAGTTTCAAACTTCTTTGGTCATTCCAATTGCTTGATAAGCTTAGTAATGTACATCCCAAATGGGGGGCACTATACTCAGTGATGGATATAATTAAGGCAGAGTACAAAAAATGAGGACTTCTTTTGATCTGTAAGAAATATGTTTTGCTATGAGTTGCACAAGGTAAAAGGATTTCCTAATCACCATTGCAATGTGATGGTTAAATGTCAGACAGCTGTCCACCCCATGTGCTAAAGTCTTTCACAACCTTTTTATTTTGCAATGGTGCATTATCTATGCTATATGCCAGTGTTGGGGGGTGCTTACCAAAAGCTACAATGTTGCACTTTTTGACATTGTGCTTGAACCCATTTTTTAGTACACCTGCTGTTGCAACAACTACCACCTTACAGTCATTTGCAAACTTTCTTAACCAAAGATCACCATTTTATAAGTGAAAATCTGAGAAGCTGATGCTGAACAGCAGAGGTCTGAGCACAGATCACTGTGGAACTCCATTGGTCACTCTCATTCTCTCAGAGGACACACCACATACTCTTCCTGTATAATCCCTGTCAAGATGCCAGTTGACTGTCCACCAAGCCACATATGGGTAAATATGGAGCTCCTTCAACCTGCTTATTATATTTGCATGGGGTGTGGTATCAAATGCCTTGGCCAAAAGTCCACAGTTTACAATCTGAGTAACTCTCACAAAGAAAATTGTCAAATTCATTAGACATGATCTACCATTGACACAGCCAATCTGCCCGGGGTCCACTTTGATAATATTTTTGATTTCATAGTTAATTAGGTCAGGTATGATATGCTCCATGGCTTGACATAAAAGATTTGTTAGACTGATGGGTCTGTAATTCCCAGGGCTGTGTGGGGTCACCCTTGTGCAGTGAAATCACAACAGCTGTGCGCCTCTTCCCTTTGACAAACCCATCAGTTAGCTTCAGGCTGAAGAGGAGGAGGAGTGGGTCCATCAATACATGCTTCATGCTATTAACTAGACAACCAAGTATGTGTTCAGGCCCCATGGATGAGGTATTCTTTGTTTTGGGGATTACCTTCATTACATGCTCATTCATGATTACTTATTTATGTTTTGGTAGGCTATTGTATTGATCGTTTGTCTTTGTTTCATTGATTTTTTTTTTGTTTTTCCATTATCTAATACTCATTTTAATTGGTTTTAATCATTCAGACGAAGTCTCAGCGTACTGCTGTATGAGACAAATATGATAACTGATTTGATTTTTTAAGCATGTTGTTTTTCCCCCTTTTGCAGTCAGCTAGATTTCTACTGCTACTATCTGCCCTGTCACAAAGAAGCTTACAGTTCAATTTTTCAGTGTTAATTATTTAGTTGTCTTGTAATGTCACATGACTCTCAAGTTCATTTGAGAATGAGACCCTGATTTAAAGATTGCAGTATTACTAGAAATAAGGCCATTTTAATGTTGCAAGAAATGCTTCCTTTCATCATACATTGTTGCTCTTTTGTGCACTATATGCATCAGTTTGCTTTGAATATTGTACCAGATAGTAAGAGAAGATCAATCAATATGTGTTTCCTACCTTTAGTTTCAGTTGTTTCAACCTATGCAGTGACCTCAGCACATGCAGTGTCTCCACTAAGAATGAGATGTCATTATTGGAAGCATCGAGAATGCTTAGGTTCATGGAGCTGGATAAAGGCATGAGACTAGAAATCCAGTTATTCTGAACATGCAGCTCACACAGCTGAGGTATATTCTGAATTCCTTCCAAACTTGTCAACTGATTAAAAAACAAAAAAGGAGAAACAATTATTTATAATGTAAGTATATTTAAATAGGAGACCAATAAGCGCATGCAGGTTAGTTAATATGATCATATCATACATTACACAAATTAGGAGTTGATGAAATCAGACCAGGTTGTCAATTTTGCAGTCCACCACATGAAGCTCTGTGCTATGCCATTCTATTGGTTAAATCCTGCACCATTTGAAGCTCTGTGCTATGGCATTCTATTGGCTAAATCCTGCACCACATAAAGCTCTGTGCTACACCATTCTATTGGTTAAATCCTGCACCACATGAAACTTAACACCTGATTAGAGGACCAAACAACTAGGGATTTGTTAAAATAACAGTGATACTTGCTGACTACAAAACAAAGTCTATAATATGTAAAAAGAACATATTTTAAAGTAACTGAGTATTGGTCAATAAGATAGTTTAGCAACACATAGTATTTCCAAAGGTAGGGCACATGGGCTTACCAAACAGCTACTTGTGAACATCCCCATGCAAATGAGGATGGGTCTAACATCCCATCAGATGTCTACACTCTGAGCAGGTGAAAGGCCAATCAGGTGGACTGGGTTGTCCCCCTGTATACTACCCTCCAGTACCAGAATTTATAGTACCAAAATAATCATAGAAAGTTTAAATGTAAGAATTAGATCTAAAGAAGTCTATAAGGATGAAAGAGTTTACTCCAATAAAACCTATAAAAGGAATGACCTTGAGCCAGCCTCTTTTTTGAAGAAGGAGGATTTGGAACTGGATTTATTTTGTTTTTAGAAATAAAACTATTTATTTGAAGGAGCTGTTCTAAATACTTGGACTCTCAACAATCCTATGTTGGAATTCCAACTACTCTTCACTTAGGAGTTCATTTATCATAATCAAGCAAGGCTGTTTCATGGCAGAACTTGTTACAGTCCCAACCCAAGCCACAGTCACAGTATTACATTTACAGTAAAAGACATAACATTTTGATACACTATCAAACTTAATGCAGGAATTATGGAAAAAAAAACTATAAGCCATAAAGGTAATAACAGTTTTAACATATTGACACTGATAGAATACATGAAATAATATGAAAAAATCACACCCTGTACTAATTCATATGTTCATAGATTTGATTGTCAAGTTTCAGTCTAATGGGCTTCAAGACCCTTACTTTCCATAACCCTACATTGGCATTTTCTATATTTGTATAACTATATTATAAGTAGATATATTTATTCAAATGTTATAAGCATATATGTGTGTGAGTGTATAAATCTATATCAATATCTATAAATATATATATATATATATATATATATATATATATATATATATATATATGTATAAAGGGAAAATTAGTTGCACAGGAATGATATCAGCATACAAATTACTAAAATACACTGTTGTCATAACTTCTAGACCTATCTAAATCAAGTTTAATACTCTACCAGAATGACTGTTAATCATCTAAAACAGTGATTGTACTTGAGACTTATTGATGTAACCAATGTACTTACCTTCTAACCTGCTTGTATGGACTGAAAGATGTTGTTAGAATGCAATTACTCTCTGTGATTTAATCAGTTACTTGTTATTATCTTTTTACATTTCTAGTATAATTATTCTGCATCTAGTTTTGTTATTGTATGTCATACTCAGTTGTGGAGCTTTTCTCCCCAAGCCTCTGCTGAAAAAGGGCTCTCGCTCAGTCAGACTAACCCAGTCAACAAATGTCAAATAAACAAATAAATAATAACAAATTCTAATATAAGATCCCTGTCACAGATCACTTTGCATTCTTATTAAAAATAAGATAACATGACTCATGCTGTTATTGCTTGTTTAAACCATGATTTATTAAGTAAAAAAAAAGATGTGTGCTTTTGCCCTTGTCATATTTTCATCAGATCACAACTAGTACGACTGGTACTTCAGATCACAACTACTGCATCTAGTTTTCTCATTTTTTTTTTTTACTTTGTTCCTCCTTAAGGAAACTGTACACTACTCTTAAGTCTGGAAAACTAAATTTCTTTGATATCAGGTTATGTTGTCCCACTCGCCCCCTTCCTCTCACATACAGGCACCATTTCTTTGATCACTGGTTATATTAGTTGAAAATCTTTTTGATGGCATTATTAAAGTGAAAGTTTTATCAAGTGGATGAATTGTTCAGTTGTGTTTTATCAACTGTAATGTAAGTGGAAGTGGGGAGTAAAGCTGAAAGTTTTGTTTTTCTGGTATTGTGTGTGTGTGTGTGTGTGTGTGTGTGTGTGTGTGTGTGTGTGTGTGTGTGTGTGTGTGTGTGTGTGCGCACACATGTGTGCATGTGCGCGTGTGTGTTTGTCCATGTAAGAAAGTGTTTGCTGCTTAGGATTACAGTAAATGCTAGGGAAAAGGATAGATGTGTCATGTGTTTAGGTAGTGCTTCTGTGTCTGTCTCTGTCCTATGTAGTGGTACTGTTATGGAAAGGGTGTTTAGCATCTTAATTTGTAGGGCATCTGCCCACCTTATTCATGTCTGCTAACCCTAACCCTGCCTCTACCCCTGCCTCTAACCCCAGACCTACACATTAGTATACTAAAGACCTTCTCCCTATCACTATCACTATTGAGGCTAACATGTCTGCAATACAGTTTTGTGTGTGTGTGTGTGTGTGTGTGTGTGTGTGTGTGTGTGTGTGTGTGTGTGTGTGTGTGTGTGTGTGTGTGTGTGTGTGTGTGTGTGCACGCGCGTGTGTGTGTGTGTGTGTCTGTGTGGGCCTTATTCCAAAAGGGTTGCTCAGTATAAGTGACCACTTACATTGAAAGCAGGTCATTTGGGATCTGGCACCCAGTGTAAGGCTGTTTATAGATAGAACTTACACTGAAGTAAGTCACTTATACTGAAAGCAATTCTTTTGGACACTGGCCTTATGTGTGTATTTTTATGAGTAGCCAGCCAGAGAAGGAAAATGTTCTCCTTTTTTGACTGGCTTCAGTCCTTGATGAAATTTCTTTTAGATAAAGGTAAGTCAGATGGCAACTTGTGCACTTGATATTCTGTTATACACCTATATAGATATAGATATTAATACAAATGTCAATATAGTTATATATATAAATATAAAAATTATTTTTAAGGAAATGAATTTAATGGCTGACATCTCCTGAAATTATGTGGACGTGCATTGTACAAATATCTGGTCATATGTTTTTGTATTACTGGTATTATTAAATATTAGGTTTACTTTTCTAATGTATATTCCAGACATGGACTTTCAAATAGAATTGGATCACAAATTGTCTTACAGAAAAGGCAAAGATAACCACTAATCAACATGCAAGAAACAGAATTTAATGACAGTTCTAGACTGTCTAGTGCAAGTTTTGCAACCCTCTCATTTTTCTATTCAATGATTTTCATCCTTTTCAAATAATTTTAGGTAGGTTGTTCAAAGTGTAAAGCTCACCATATTTTATTCAATAATGCACTGGATCAGTGATGTATAAATTAGTTTAGTCATCTCCCTGAAGTAATTAAATATAGCCTTTGGAATAAGATAGGCTACATAGTATCCAGTCCTAAACTTGGTGTATTTTGCACTGGCCAATGTTTAAATTGTTGTAAATACACAAAATGAAAATTTGTAAATAATCTTATTTCATTCTTTATTTTGCCTTTATCTCATGTAACGACTGACTCAACCTTTATGGCACTAAAAATGTAAAAGATTAGTAAGCATGGCTCTCAGTTATTTATGACAAGCATGCAGAGGCTACCAGGAAGTACAAATAACACCATTATTAGTTGTTAGGTAGTATTTCTATACCCATGCATTAACTGAGTTCAACATTTTCATATAAAGAGAAAACTAAGTACAAAAAAATACAACTGTTATAATGATGGTACCATTAACTATTAAAAATATAGCATAAAATGTTTAAATTATTTTTTGTCATTGTCATTATATCTTTAATAATAATGTTAGATTTTATGATTTGGCCATTTATGTTAGATTTGTATGTATGGCCATTTACCAAGTCTCATGAGGCCTCATTTATTGACATTAACTATGAGGTTATTACTATTGTACCAGGAGGGTGTTATAGGCCATCATAGAGAATTCCAAAACCTAATGTAACTGTTCCTGTCTTTGCAAGTAGCCAATTTTTTTACTTTTATATCTGGGAAGAACAGTTCAAAAAGAAGTTTGCGGCCTGTGGGCAGCAGTGGTAACCTCCTGTTTGAATACCCAGGTAACCTCTATCATCAATTGTTGTATCCTTTTGCTTAACCAGTGATTTTTCCATTTAATTGCATATTAATTAATCTTCAATTATTTTAAGTTGTCAATCATTCCCTTATCTGAGATAGTGCAAAATAACCTTATTAATGTCAAAATAAGCAGGGTACAATGGTGGCATGGGTGCTACTTAGTTTGATATGCAGTGAAAGTTTGATGCAGAGGTGAGGGATATGTTGGGATATGAATCTGTCATGTCAACATGTCTTATTTATCTATTGACGAAGGTTTTGTTCCTTTAACTGAGTATTTAATGTACCATTAGTTATGCTAAGGAAAAGGAGAGCAAATAGGGTTGGTTAATTCATGGCATGAAAGGCTAGACACAACTATCTACAAAGGAGTCTGTAAGAGACTGAGTACAGAGAAAGGGCTGCGAGTCTCTCCTGATAACTAAGACTTTTGAGGCCACTGATCTTTTCAGTTATGAATCTCTGAGGACCCTCAAATTGTGTGATATGTTTAGATAAATTCATGCCAAAAGGTGTATTATATTCAATAATGGGTCTGATAAGATATTAAGGGGAATCAAGACTTCTCTGGACCTAGTGGAGATACCTTTGGAAATTAGATGAGCCTGACAAAAGTCTTTCTAAACTATTGCGGAGATGTGATAATCAAATGATAAGGAATTATTAACAAGAATATCCACGTCCCTTACAACAGTGTCTGATTGGAGGGGTACATCTCCTATATGGTAAGTGAAACTGTTTTGTTTACCAAACTGAACTATGCTACATTTTTTTTACATTTAATTTGAGACCGTTTAGTCTTGCACCAATTGTTAACATGGTCTAAGCTGTTTTGGAATAATTGTAAGTCAGTTGAAGATCAAATAGCAACACCCAAGTTACAGCTATCTACAAAGGAGAAGGCCCAAAACCAAGCCCTGTGGTATACCACTGGTAACTTTTTGACTTTCAGTAGTGGCACCTGCTACCCTAACCACATGGGTTCTGTCAGACAACCAGTTAGGTATCCATCACACAATATAAGGATTTAAATTCTGATTTGCAAATCTATCAATAATGCCTGCATGTGGAATACTTTCAAAGGCCTTGCCTGGGTCTAGATATGTTGTATGCACTGCATTAGCACCATCCACTGCTTCAGTTGATTTTTCAAAAAAAATGAGGTCAATATTTTCTATTTAAGAATAAATCACTATCTTTATGATATGTTGATGGTAGGACAGATTGACCTTAATTTGTATAAGGTGTTAAAAAATGAGTACAATATAATACCTGGAATTTTTGGTATTCTCAAAATCCATAAAGACCCGGCAGACCCCCCCCCCCCGTTATGACCTATAGTTAATGCTACCAATTCCAAAATGTACGTTTAGAGAAGTATTTAGATTTTACATTAAAGGATTTGTTTCAGAAAAAAAAATGTATGTTTTGAGAGACTGCTGGGATTTTCTTACCTGAGCTGGTAATTCTTTGTTCGATGATAATCTTATATTTGTGGCAATTAATGTGAAGGACCTTATTTTTGTTATTTTGCATGAGACTGGGTTATTATGGCTTGGTGAATATTTAAATCAATTCACAAAGTTTGATAACCAAGAGATTGATTGTTTGATCACTTTATTGGAATTGGTATTAAAAAATATTTTTTTTATTTTTAGCAGTCATTATTTCATCAAAAAACAGGTGTGCTCCTGTTTATGCTAATATTGTTATGACATACTGGGAAGATACATTTTTATTCAACTCCTCTTTTAGGGATTGTTAAAGTTTGTATACCTGATTTTTGGATGATATTTGTATTTTCTGGAAGGATGGTCTGGAACAATTAGAGAAAGTGATTACTTTTATCAGTACTACCACCAATTTTGTTTGTGGTTTACTGTTTGAAGATCTGATAAAAAAAGAACACTTTTTAGATGTTTAGTTTTAGTTTAACTAAAGATATATGTAGGAAAATGTTTGTTTCTGGTATTTTTAGAAAACCAACATACTCTTAACACTTTGTTACATTTTTCTAGTTGCTACCCTTTTTATCAGAAAAAAGGCAATAATAAAGGGGCAAACAGTTTGGGCAGCCATTATGGCATCCAAAAAAGTTTGTTTTTTGAAGAAGTGAAAAGACATGTTCCCACCCAGGGCGTACCCCAGTAGTTTAATTGTACAGGTAATGACTGAAGTAAGTCATAAAAGGAATGAGGGAATTTGTGTTCCCCTGCTAGGTAGTACTGTTAAAGTTTGTAATCACAATTTGAAGTTAAATGATCCCTATAAGGTGATTATTATGAATTATAATCTGTAATGGATGGAAATCAAAAAAGTACTATGTCAAAACTGAAACATTTTTAGAATAAACAATGAAATGAATTAAATTCTAGGACATGAACCCAAGATTGTATATAAAAAAGATAATTAAAATATGTTAGATGTGGTACCTATATGCAGTGTAAGTATATTATGGAGGGGGACAAGATAAATGTTAATGGAATTATATTAGCAAGTATATGACATGAAGAAAAGTAATGCACACAATGCCCTGACCAGGCATATCACTGTATTTCCTGAACATTATTTTAAATTCTGGATTTTGAATTCTATTTATGTAGATAAGAGGGGAGGGGCCTGGAAATTAAAACTGGAAGTGCTAAAGTTAAGATGGCAATTGACTACTGCAGCAGAGAGTTTTCCAGGGTTTAATGAGACCATTTCTACTCATAGTGTTCTAAAACTGAAACAGATAAAAATGTAAATATAGCAATATAATGTGTGAGTAGTCAAGTATAATTTCAGACAATTTTGTAATCTTATGTGCCTTTAGGTCAATAAGCAGGTTCAATAATTTTGTGTATGACACCCATTTATCATGGTAGATACAGCTTTAAGAATGAATTAAAATTAATGGGTGACATCAGTGATGAATGGCATATAAACTCTAATTTTTAATTGAACGTTCTGAAGAAGCCCCGGTATAATTTATGGTTGAAAGCACTTAAATGCTGTGCATTTATTGCTTCATTATTTTTTTTTTAATAAAGTGGCTAGTGAGTCATACAATGAATTGTTCTTCTCAGATGAAAATAAAGGGGATCAAGAAACTATAACTAGAATGGGTGCAACACTGACCGCACTACAGGGTTGTACCGAACAAAAGTGGTGAAGCAAGAAATGAAGCTCTGAAGTTTTTTGTCAGTTTGGGTCCCTATCTTCACTTATGGCTACTACAAGTCTTGGCTAGTGATTAGAAGCGTGAGATTGTACACACAAGAATTAGAAATGCGGTTCCTTCTGCAGGTACCTGGGCTGTCTCTCTTCATACCAGAGTGAGGAGTCCAACATTCCTGTAAGATCCCAGAAATGAACTACTGTTTCTCTGCATTGAGAGAAGTCTCTTGAAGTGGTTGTGCATCTCTTGGGAATGCATCTTCAGCACTTCCTATTGAACATGTATGACAACAGCCCACAAGGATGAAAAGCAACAAAAAACTCATGCCGGATTAGCTTTCACAACTTGTTTGGGAATATCTGCAAAACACACAAGCTATGCGGGAGGTTGTTTCTTGGAATAGATAAGTCTGGTATGCCCTGGTCAGCTTGCTACCACTACAACCCTCAGTAGGAGAAGAGGATTACAAAATGGATGGAAGGATGGATAATGTAATGGCACCACAATAAGAGAAAGAACATGAAGTTTTTCTCTGGTTGGCAAATTGACACATTTTGTTTAATTTTAGTAACCCCCATATCACACTGTTTGTAGCATTACTAGCATCATACTAGTGAGGCTTCCCCAGGAGAAAGCATGCTTCCTGATACAACTTTAGAAGGCAGCATTGTGATTGTCCTACAATGATGATGACATATTCTCACAGGAAAGCTGTTTTACCTCTGAGCTGCCTGCCGATATAGCTTATCAAGCTTATCTGTAGACTTGGGATTTTAGAATAGCAAGACCCCTCCCCTGCTGCCAGGCTGTCACAGCAGCCCATCAGCTGCAACAGCAGGATTTATTGTTTGTTAGAAAATGTAAATACATTATTAAAAGGTTTACCTTGTTGGAGTCGAGGTGCATCTCTGTAAGGTTGCTGAGAACAGGCATGCTTGCAATGTTCATGATGTGATTATGAGAAAGAATTAGACTTGTCAGGGACTTGCAGTGCTCCAGACTCCTGATGCTGGTCATGGCGTTATAGCTGAGATTTAATGTCCTCAGACATGGCAGGACACAAACACCTTCAATGCTATAGAGAGGAAAGACATACATACCAAGTCTCAATAAGCAAAGATACTGAAAGAAGGCACTGCTACACTATATTTAAATATATATTTTGAAATATTGACATTATTTTGTGAAGATATATAAATGTGTGTAGTGACTTTACATCAGTAGTTCAAACATCATTTAACTACAAATTTAATAAAGGTTTCAGTTGTACACTGTACAACCATAGTTAGAATTCAAAGTGTCTGACGCATTGGTAGCATATCTAACTCCAAGTCAAACGATTGTACTTTGTCTGGGTTCACAGTAACTAGCTTCTCTTACTGTTTTTCAACAGAAACTCTATTTTTAGTATTGTTTTTATTGATTGTTTCTTAACTTTAAATGAGGATTGATCCAAACAGTATTTCTAGCTATGACCTGAGCTGAAAGGCAAATACAGTAGGAAGTTATGCACTAAATAGTACTATAAGATAAAGCTGTTTGTATAAAAAATAGATTGTTCACTTAAGCTGAAGTCCTAAACAGTTTAAGTAACAAACAGCAATTTCATAAAACAGAGATACGAGATTCAGTGGAATGGATTAAGAGCAAACAGATCCATTTGCATAAATTTGAAGAAAACTTAGTAAAGAAAGGCAGCTAATTTATATGCACCTAAACAAAAATATTTACACTTAGCTTATTACATTCTTGTAAACCTAGACCCTGTCAGGGATAACCCAAATATCTGCATAATGTTGAGCAACATATTGTATCCCAAGTCACCACGCCCTCTTTACAGTGTCCAGTCTATGTGACAAGAGATTAACTGCACAACCCTCCTATTTATTTTAGCTCTGGTCTGTTATTCACTGGTCTTTGAGATGTCTCTGAAACCTTTATTGCACCTTCACATGTATGGGTTAGAGTAGAACTGCTTGGAGGACTAGCAAAACAGTAATTACAAGGTGGAGTTGACATAACAGTTAGGGGTTTACCTCACAGGCACGTGGTTTGATTCTCATCTTTAGTCACTTTCTGGTTATTGGCTAGGTGTGTAATAGTCTACAAACTGATTGCCTATTATTTACCTATGAACCATATCCAGCACATAGCCAGATTCATGATACTCATTTTTACACAACTGAGACCTTGATGTTCTTTAAATGACAACTGCAGCCTTAACAACTTTCCTTTACTTGTATTGTATTTTTCTCCTTACATTTCCCGTTTGCTGCCATAAATAAATCAGCATAATTTTTGCAGATCCTTCATGTTCATAGTATTTCTTTCTAGTAAGCTTCCTCACTGACCTCCATATTGAGAGTTAATGAAATCTCATGATAATTTATTTAAGAGTTTAGCTCTTCTGGCTCCCAAATAATGTTTTGGACAAGGAGAAATCCCACGTAGCAAGGCATTTATTTCATTTATTTCATAACTCCTTATTTCCCACCAGCTGAAATAATATACCTACTGAGTCTTCAGGAATTTACAGTTCTTTTACTGTGCAGTTTCATTTAAAACTTCACTTTTTCATCTCCTGAAACCATATACCTACACAGTCTTTGAGAATTCACCTATGTTTTACATTATAGTCTCAGAGGGAAGAAATATGATGCCAGTGGCAAAAATATTGACATGAAGAGATAAATAATTTCTTTAAGAAAATCTACCTTAAACACAGTATTGCAGGGGAAACCCCTTAATGCAGTGTACTTAAACAGTAAATAAAACTGGAGAGTGTTACTAAAAGAAAGTTTTAAGCAGTATAGCTAGTGATTTTCAAAGTAAAAAAACTTCCAAGCCCGCTATGTCAGGCACTATGTCTGTCCTCATTAGGGCATTTTGGGTTAAAATAAAATAAGAATTGGCATACACAGCAATTTTATTTTAATGCAACTAAATTATAACACTGAATTTGTGGCACGAAATGCCTTAATTAAGCACATTATATGTGAAAAAATACTTAAGCTGAATATGAAATGCAAAAAGTTGCTTTTCTCATTCAGCTGAAAAAACTACCTCATTTAAATTCCTTCTAACTTTGAACACTAGGCTTTTGTGATCCAACTTTCTAGCAGTCAGGGATGTGACAGTTAACTGACTACTGGTAGGTGCTGAGTAAGTATAAAGATATTTCAGTAGAGTCAACACCCCAACATGGAGCAAAAATAGAGAAAAAGACAAAACAAAGGGTGCTACAAATGGCAGATACTTTTTCCAGCAGATGATTATTAATACAAAAGTAATGAAGGATTTAGATGACTGTCATAAGAAAAAGAAGAAGAAATCACTGCTAGATAACTCAAAGGTTCCTTTTCAAACTGATCTTAATAGGGATTTATACCTAGTTTAGTGAGTTTATCTATAATTCCAGAGTGGGGGATGGTGTTGAATGCCTTGGCGAGATCTAGATAGGCTGTGTGAACCACCTTCCCCTCATCTATGGCTTTGATGACTACTTCAAAGAAGTCTATCAGGTTTAGGAGACATTATCTGCCTTTTACTTACAAACCCGAACTGTGTGGGGTCCTGAGTTTGGAGATCTCCAATGTCTTTGTTTATAAGTTCCATGATGATACATTCCATGGCCTTGCAGACCAGGCTCATCAGGCTAATGGGGCAGTAGTTCCCAAGGTCTGTCGTGGCTCCCCCTTTGTGGAGTGGGATAACCGTTGTGGTGCGCCATTCAATGGGCACAAAGCCTGAGGTGAGGCTATGACTAAACATGGTACTTAGGTGGGGTGCCAGTTCATTCTGTAGTTCGTGTAGAAGGCAGTTTGGGATGTTGTCAGGTCCCATGGATGCTGTGTTCTTGGCTTTGGACAGTGAGGTTTTTATCTGTGCAGCCGTGTTTACAGAAACTTTGCATTCTTCCAGTATAGAGATGGGCCCTTTAGGGGGGTGAGATGGGGTTAAGTTAGCACTGAACCTATCTCCCAGGATGTTGGCAATATCAGTTGGTTCTGTATATTTAGTGCCATTGTGCTGTAACTCAGAGCAGATCTGAGTGTTGCCATTGAGATTCCTGACATAGCTATAGAATGCTTTGTGGTTGTCTTTAGAATCAGTGGCAATTTTGTTTTCATAACTAGCTTTGGAGGATTTTATGAGGGATCTCAGCTTCTTACTGAGGCTGACCAGGGAGTTCCTCCAATCATGGGATTTTACTCTTTTTTGCAACAGTTTCTTTCTTCTGTTGTACAGTTTGTTTATGGCAGCAGACTACCAGATTGGCTTCCTTTTTTTGGAGGACAGCACCTTGGTTCTGTTAGGGATAGCATGATCCATGCACTCGTGTAAGTGCTTATAAACTGCTTTTGTGCAGGATTCAGCAGTTGTACCTCTATTGTCCATCTGCATTGGTGTTGTGAAGTTTGTCACTTCTGTCTTAAGAAGTGTGAAGTTGGCTTTGGAGTAATTTTTTATGGTTGTTTTCCTAATGGGGGGTGGGAGCGGGATGTGGATGCCTAGGGTCATTAGCTTGTGGTTGGATCTGATCAACGAGGAATTGACCTCTGGTGTGGAATACCAATCACTCAAGTTGGTGATGACCAGGTCTAGGATATTGCTGCCCCTGGTGGGGGTGTGGATAAGGGGTCTATATTATAACATCGAAGTTCAAAAATGTCGAATGTTATAATATCGAATCCAGTAGAGTGAAAGCTTGAAATAGCGAAGCTGCAGAACACCAAATACTTTCCCTAAGGAAAGAATTCAGTGGGCCATTTCTGCAGCTTTGCTATTTCCTCAACTGTGGAGCGAAGGTTACGGACCGGGTTAAAGTAAGTGTGCGAATGAAGGTGAGTGTGCGATTGGGCATGGGTTAGGTGAGTTAGGGTTAGTACGTGGGTCAGGTAAATGTGCGATTGTGTGGACGTGAGGGTTAGGGTGGGGTAGGTGAGTTAGGGTAAGGTGAGTGTGCAATACTTAGGGACCTTAGGGTTAGGGTTGGGTTAAGGTAAGTGGGTAGCTAGTTGTGTATGTCTGGTTTAGTGCAGGGTTTCGTGAAGTGTATGTCTGTGGATTATTTATTTTGGTGTGCTTGAGTTGTGTGTATGTTTGTCAAAACAGCAAATTTTTTCCCTGGGAAAACATGCGTTATTCTGACTGTTCGGTTTTCTGGTCTTTCGATTGAATGAGGTTGATATTATAATATTCAATGTTTTTAGACTTCGATGTTATAATATAGTCCCATGGATAAGTTGATCCAAGGCGTTGGAATTGATGAATTCCAGAAAACGTTGAGCAAAAGAGTTGGTACATGAGTAGTTTTCCCAGTTAATGGTGGGGTAGTTGAAATCCCCCATTATTAGGGTGTTGGGTTATGTATTATAAAGGTTATATGGTTATTATAAAGGTAGTTGGGGGCAATTACAACATGTTAACAATCTGGGGCTTCTGTGATGTGGGCAATGGAGCAGTTACATTGACTTTGTGTAAGAATGTTGCTGTTAACTTTTATTTCTCTTAGAAGTGGAAGAAAAGCTGAAGTTGCTAAGAAGTCTGCACTTCTTGAAAGGAAGGCCCATGAACAAAATGGCCCAATCTGAGGTTTGTTTGTTTACCCAATGGGAAAATGCGAAAAATCACATTAGTGGAAGAATCTGTAAATAAATTAAAGGACTGTGGGACTTTAGGATTGTATATTCACTAAAATTGTATTAGTATAGAAGAGATTGTTAAAAATATTTTCAGTAAAGTTTATTGAGTTAAATTGGAAAATATGGGCTAACTGTTACTGGTATGGCATGTATGATGGGGGATGATTATGATTAGAAGAATAGTGAGGCTTTCAGGTTGTAGGTTGAATAAATGCAGATCTCTATTGATAGCTATAATAGAGCATAATAATACAGCCTTGTTTAGACTCATTACAGTAATTAAAATGCTTTTGACACAAGTAAAATAAGATTAGAAATGTACAGTTAACTTGTGAAAATTGCTAAAAAAAGAGAATGATATATGGGGGGGTTATAAGTGAACCAGTTGCTGTTTTGAGTTTAAATCAGCACAGGTACTGGGCTGCCTGAGAATTAGTTATTTTTAGAGGGTTGAAATACAGGTTTTGACCAATTCCTGAGGAGAAAAGGGGGCTCAGCCTTGTACGTTTTCGTAGAGTCTGGTGTCAAAAGTTTGTGTGTAGCTGCATGTTTTTTTTAATTTTCTATTCAGATGGACTTGAATTTTTTCTGATGAATTATCTATTCTAAGGAATGGAAAACGGCTAGTTTGGATGCCCACATTAGGGCAATTGGGCTGGTATATATTATAAAGGTAGTTTAGGGCAATTACAATTATACCTTCTGCTGTGTTAGGCATCATACACAGTCCTGCCTGGACAGGATATACATTACAGAAGGACATTAATATTTAGTCAGAGAGTGTCATGCTAATACAATAATGATCTCAGATCATGCCCCTGTACAGTTAAATGTGTTTCATCTACTTGGATAAGTACTGGACAGGGCTAACATTAAAAAGCCATTTCCATAACACTACTACTACTACACAAGACATCTTAGACACTCACCATGCACACAAACACCCACACTAAGCTTATCCCATTAACTAAACTTTACCCTAACCATAACATATGCACATACTCACAAACAATAAACCTATCCCCTTAAATACCCATCACCCTAACCCAAAAGCACTCCCACTTGCACGCCATCTCTCAGTCCTGCCACTTAACCTTTGTCAGCCAACCCAAAAGTCACCCAATAAAGCATTCACACAAACAGACATTCACTCAAAATGGACTACAGTTCACTTACATCACATAACTATATATCAGCCAAGATAACCATAACCAATAAAAGCACTATCAACAAATAGTAGAATAAATAAACTGCACATTTCATGGACACTGGCTCATTTTATTACATTATTACTGTCATGAATATAATCTTCCTCTAAGAAACATTCTTCTTCATAAATCATACTTTTGTTTTTTTGCTTTTTTACTTATGTAATGCTTTTTGGACATGTTTATTTTTACTGAAGATATACCAATAACACAAAATAATAACTTACCTAGAGCTTCACCTGTAGCAGGGTTTGCTCTGACTTGATTATCTTTGTTAAACATATTAAATGTATGATTGTTTTTATTTTGTTTGTTTGTTTCATTAATACATGGGCTAAATTTTACCTTATATAACTCTCACCTAAAGAACAAGGCAGACTGGTGTCTAATATCTAATTCTGTTGTCGGTTGGTTTGTTAGATCTACTTTAGTTGAAATTGATGTGGTCAGTAACATTACCTGTCAGTCTCCAAAGAATGGGAAATCTAAGAACAGGATATAGTGAAAAGTTGCAACAACTGGAGGGAATGTTTATTTCTTCTGTGCTTTGGTGTCATTGGCTTTGATTATATTATTTGGAAGGGGTAGCCACCCGGCAGTTCAAAACTTTGGCTCTAGATAATTGTCACTGTTGAAGTAACACCCCAATACCATGTGCAGAAACTGGTAAAAATGGATTGTAGACTGATGGATATGGCAGGGGTTGTGAGTCCCTTATTATAAAGTAAGAATTTTAAAAAAGTACTGTCCCAGGTACTATTTATTTTCAAGGAAACAATTATTTCAGAAAAACTAAGATAAAGTACTTTTATGTAAGGATTTTTGAAATCATGTTTTGACAGCTGTCTATAAAATAAATTCAAAAAAGAAAGAAAAAACACTGAAATTTAAAATTCACTGTTGTGCCATTAAACAATTTTTTTGCAAGGGGCTGTACCTGTTACACCTTCCCTACACTCCACTTACTACCTTCAAGATAGTGACACCACAGAATCGAGAGAAAGTACCAAGGTACTGCAGCCTGGGATTTAGCATATCCTGCACATGGTATCAGTTGTGATAACAACTTTCTAAGAGTCACATTATGGTGTTTGGAAATTGAACAGGCCCCCATTTTTGGTCTATAATCATCTACTTCTAATAATTACTCTCAAACAATATATGCATAAAACTTGTATAACATATTCTAGCTTTTACATCAGTTATAATATTGAGCTGAGCATTACATCCACTACTTTTAAATTTCTTATAAAACATGCTCTATAAGTTAGAAAAATATAGACTGCAGCAAAGTACCACCCCAAACACCCCACACACATACCCAGACAGTTACTGCCTTGCTGAATATATTGATGCTATCTAGCTGATCTCTTCTTTCGTAAGATTTTTTTTTCTTTGGCCTCTCTCTACTTCTTTGCCATATGACTCTTGATCCTGTAGGCCAGTATTATATCTATATTCCATTTCACCTCATCCCCTGTTTGAGAATGTACTTCTGCCAGATGCCAGGAAGTGCTATGCAGTTAAAATTAGGCATGTGTGCAGTAAAATTGGTTACAAACATGAAAGAAAGAAACATTTTAGTTTTAATCAGATTTGTGGGCAATGTGGTGGCAGAAATTATTTTGCTAGAACACATAAGTAAAACAATAATGTTTCAATTTGCAAGTTGTGGCAGCTAACAATGAGAAAGTAACTGTGATGTGTGCTAGAAGTACTGAAATGAAAAGACAGCATGTAATATGACATTAGTCTCAGTCTTTCCTACTCTGCTTTTCTCTTCAGTTCCATATTTGTTGATTGTGAAGTGCATAACTAATGAGAATACTTTGAATTTAATCCAGACACTGGAGCTGAGTGTAATATTTTGACAGAATCTAAATTTAAAGCTTTGAAATGACAAAGCACTGCGAGTAATTCAGTGTGTACTTTACAGACATATTCAGGTCATAAAGTGAAGCCTGAGGGTGCAGACACTACTCTCATATGAATGCAAGAATAAAAAAATGGTATGGTTTTATTCCAAGCTGTGTCTCTGCATCAAACTATGAATCAGCCAAACATTATCATCATTATCATAACCCCTTTTTCTCATCTTTACATGGGGTCAGGGTATGATATCAGCTGTCAGCATATCTCTCAATTCAGTGCAACTGTCCAACTTTCTTTGACAGTCAGAGCTGCCTCACAATACCTCCATCTGTTGGTTGAACATTTTTGTTTCCTCTCACCCTCTTTCTGTCTCTCCCAAATCTACTGTACCAAATCATCTTCTGCCTTCTGACACATGTGAACAAACTACCAAATTCTGTTCTCATTGACCACCTCTGCAACTGGGGCTATTGTGGCTTCAGAGGATCATATGATACACAAGGCAAATCAGACCAGAGGCCTTGAGTGGCTTGCCAATACCCGACCTCAGATTTTACCATCTTTTCCAAGAAGGGTGATGCCTCTGACTTCTACTGTAAATTAAAAGGCACCCATCCAGCTGTTCAAGCTACATTTGAAGAATGAAAGGGAGTCAATGCTTGCTATGCTGGGAGTCTATTCTAGAATAAAGGGAAGCTCTGGGTGATGGACTTAACTCTCCATCTAATTTTATTTATTTCTTATTGAAGATTTAGATCTCTGGTTCTGATGCTGGCAGCACAATTTGACATGTCAAAGAAAACTGGTAAGCTAGGCACAGATCTCCATACAAAAGTCTGTGACACAGAGTATAAAGATAAAACCTCCACTCTCTAATAGAATCTAAGGCCTCTGAGACCAGAGATACGTTTTGTTAGGAAATTCCTGTGTTTTTCAGAATTTTTCAATATATATATATATATATATATATATATATATATATATATATATGTAGACAGACATGTACAAAAGAGTGCATTGTATTCAATAATAGGTCTGACAGCCACTCCAACAGGACAGAGAGATAAAGTTGTAACTAAGGACCAGCTGAGCTGGGTTTGATTAGTGGTTTGAGTGGCTGATGAAATGGCAGGAGGGGATCAACATTGTCATCACAGGGAAGAGGGTGGACCCAAGGGCATTTCTGTATAAGAAACCCTAGTGGAGGCCAGGACCTGTGGGGTGGGGGCATAGTCTAATGAAGGATTGGTTGGGGACTATGAGGAGCAATATGTCAGCACATCTACATTGCATGCTACCTTTACAATAGAACCAAATGACTGTGAGGAGAGGAGAGGACAAAACAGGGTGGAGCATAAAAGAAAACTCCCTTCAGTGGATGGTATGATGGCCAGAAACCCAGGACACTCAAGATCTATGCCGGCACCAGCCATATGGATGAAGTCTAGGTGTACTAGGAGTCGGCAGGTAAACTCAGCAATTGATATGGGACACTGGGGAATGGTGCAGTAGGATGAAGCATGGGCGATGAAAAATGAAATACATAATGGTCTGACAAGTGAAGAAGAAGAGAAACAGTGCCTTCCTTAATTTTAGGAAAGATGTCTTTGGAAAATTTGTTGTAAAATCTAGAAGGATTTCCTAACTGTAGTCACAGACTGATAGTTAAAGGAAAGGGAACTATCAAACCATATGCTCAGATCCCTGATCACTGATTTGTATGGTTAAGGGATACTTTCAGTTCAATAGGATGCAGAGTTTTTCTGCAGCATTTATTGATGTTTAGTTGAGCCCTTTTTCTCTGCACTAGGAATTGACTTTAGTTAGTTTGTTTTGGAGGTTATATGTATCCAAAGTGGATTTAACAACATCCAGTTTGTGGTCATTAGCATACTTTGTTTACCAGCTATCACTGTTATCACTTCAGTGGTCTGAAAAATAGATACCAAACCATAGGATGCCCAGCAAGGATTCCTGGGACACACACACACACACACACACACACACACACACACACACACACACACACACACACACACACACACACACACACACACACACACACACACACACACACACCACTGGTTACCTTCTCTCTATCTGAGGAGGCATCACCACATAGACAATATTGTTCTGTCCTTAAGTCAGCTTGTTGTCCATCTTACCATGCAAGGATTTATGTTTAAGGCCATCAACATTTAATCAATCCCATCATATGAAGTAGTTTCAAATGCCCTGGCCAGATCAAGATAGGCAACGTGGATGGCCCGACCACTGTCAACTACATGAGTGGCCTTCTCAAATCAACTGACAAGTTTCAGCAGGCAGGATCTGTCCCTTACAAAGATGAATTGTAGTGGGAGTAGCTTATCCAGACTTTTGTCAAGATTTGTGGGTTTGGTGATGATGCGCTCCATGGCTTCACACATAAGGCTCATTGGGTTGATGGGTGTATAGTTCCCTGACTCCATCATGTGTCTGCCCTTATACACGGCCATTACTACAACAATGTACCAGGATTCAGGATAGCAATACGTGGGTTACACAGTTTGAAGAGGGGATCAATGAGTTCATGTTTATTAAACAACTGATATGTTGTCTCAACCTATGGAGGTAATGTCCTTGGTCTTTAAGATTACTTTAAGAATGTGTTCCTTAGTGGTATTGGTGGACAGAGTGACTTAGTAAAGGTTCAACAGAAGTAAGTTTCAGGGGATAGCCACTATGTTTGCAATGTCTTTTGGGTATGAATGGGTGGCTCCATTATGGAGTAGTTTGGAGCAGAACTGAGAGTTATTTCTTAGTTTTATGACTTAATTGCTGAAGGATTTGGTATTGTCCTTTATTTCTGTTGGTAGTTTTAATTTGTGTGATGCTTTATAATTACTTTCAGTTTCAAGATTTTAATACCATTTTGATACTTTGGGGTTCTGGCCCTAAGAGCTTTAAGGAGTTTCTTCCTTCTTTTTATATAGTTTGATTATATCAGTAGGACAGTTTATTTTAGAATTTACCACCATATTTGGGACAGCTAAGTCAATATATGTATCTAAATGGGGATAAAAATAACTTATGTAACTATCTGCATAATCAGGTCTACCATGGAGTCAACATGGGTAAATTTAGAGATTTCATCATACAGATGTATAAGGATGGCTTTTCTGAAGTCTTTAAAAATGGTGGTGTTTGTAACCAAGGAGGGGAAGTTTTGAGGATAAAGCTAATCAGATTGTAGTCAAACTTTACTAAGGACAGACCACTGGAGATGAGAATACAGGAGTCAAGTTTGTTAACACTCCTGATAATTTTAAGAACAAACTGGTCCTGTGTGTTTTGTTTACCCAGTCCAAGAAATGCTGAGCATACCCAACAGTGGAAGTGTAGGAGCTCTAATTAATGGGAGGATAGCTGAGGTCACCAAGAATAGGAGAACCATTGTTTATAGGGATATCCTCTAAGAATAAAAGAAATTGATCATAGTCATCTGGTGCCATGGAGGATGATCTCTAGCAGACTATGAATTGAAGCTTAGATTTCCATGAGGTGAACTATGGTTTGCTATTTTCTCTGATGTACACCAACATTCCACGACCATTAACAGTGGGTCTGATGTCTAGTAGGCAAGAATCCAGGCAGAGAAGGAGTGCTTTCTAAGAATTTGAATCATGTGTTTGGTAACAGTGCATAGATGGATGATTTGCATATACAGAAGTACCTCAAAGTCAGGCAGTTGATTATTAAGACTCTTAGCATTGTGTAGAGCTATCTTAATATCACATAATTTTGAAATGAAGTTTATCAGGTGGGACGTTCATTAGATGAACTCTGCCTAAACCAGGCACACAATGGGGGCAGAAAGAGCTTTGGTGAGTATGTGGAAGTCCTTGAACAAAATATGAAGACTATCTTTACTGTCCATAATTTTATGTACGTGATACATTCTGGATCCCCCAGTATGACACCAACAACTTAGCCAATTGTTTAATCCAATTAACTTTTCCTTTTTTCTATGCATCATTCTAGGGAATGGGAAAATTCCACTCAGAATTAATGCATTACCCTTAAAAAGCTAACACAGTAAACTCCAACATATCCTTCTGCACTGTCTTTTCATGACAGGTCATTTAACCCCACGTAGACTAAAATCCTGTTATAGTCATACTTGCTATAGGACAGGTATTACATGTCCTAGTTGTGTCCAATACCTTGACTCCTGAAAGATAGGTGACAGGAGCCTTCTTCAGCCTAGTGTGTAGAAATTCTGTGTGCCTAACAAATGAGTCACCAACAGTTAGGATGTTTCCAGTAGCTGAATTATGGGTCTATATTATAATGTTAACAAGTGAAAATGTTGACTCTGACTTGTTCGACACCAAAATGTAGAACTACAAGATTACTGAACGGCTAAATGACCGTTCTCTTACACCTGCCCTTTCCCTGACTGTAGTGCGGTTTCATAGTTAGAATATTTAGTTAGGGGGGTGTGGGGGGTGAAGCCCTCCACTTAAATATATTTGTCTTCATGTGGCATTGGTGTTTGGCTTGGCCATTCGGTAATCTTGTAGCTCAACCTTTTGTTGTCGAACAAGTCAGAGTCGACATTTTCACTTGTCGACATTATAATACAGACCCCTGAATTATACCTACAAGACTTGGAAGTGGTTTGCTTTTGGTGGCATGTTGATGCTGTTGGTACATGGAGGTATTTGGAATAGGTGAAATGAGTTTACAGTGATGCTTAGTCTTAAGAATTCTAGGAGGCTTGGGTAAAGATTTTTTGACAGCATAAATGTAAGACAGTTTTGTATTGTAAGTATAATGATGTTGCAGTTGTCTGGGTGGTGGGTGTGACAGTGTGATGCTCACTGCATGTAGTGGGCTATGAGAGGCATGCATTTAGATTAATTAAATATTCTGAACTCTTACAGATGGCCTCTACAGTGTTAAGTAACAGTTTGTTATCAGTGAGCACAGCACAAGTTTTGTCTTAGGATGCTCTGATGGCTTAATTTCTTGGAGTGTTCTGATATCCTCACGCCTTCATTTGTACAACCATGTGCATCCTATTACCAGCCTCAAGCACTTCATCTCCATCACCTCAAACTTCCTCAGCTACTGTGCCTTCACTGTTAGGTATTTGTGCAATACAGAAGCAATGGTCACATCACAATTTTGTACACCTTACTTTTCAGTGCTTTGGCATTCTATCAATCACCGTCCCTGACACTTTGTACTAGTTAGCTGAAATGCCTCTGACCGTAGCTTCAAGCCCTGTCTTTCATGCTTCCCTCCTCATCTATCACACCACCCAGACACTTGATGCTGTTAACTTGTTCCACTGTATTCTCTTACATGTCAATTTTAAGCTTCATCTGATTTCTCCCATTTGCTGCCATGGCCACTGTCTTGTCCATACTGAGTTTCAACCCATACACCTTCAGCTTTGCATTACAGTCCCTTATATATACTGAGCTCTGTCTGTCTGGCTGTAGTGCCACTCATCTGCACACTGCAACTTTTTTGGTTTGTCTCCTCCATTTTGTTTACAAATGTAGGGCATCACATTATGAACAGGAGTGGACTTAGAACTGAGCCCTAATGCACACCCACTCCCACTGGGAAGACCCTCTGTGAGTCCAAACCCTGTTCATGTGTCACTAGGTCACTCAGCATAGACTACTAATTCTATCAATGTTTCTTGGACTTCAAACCATTATAATACTGCCAATATCAGCTTTTTTGGGAGCTTGTAAATCATACACATATACTGGAGTCAAAATGTGTGATAAGCTTGCTTTATTAAAATTAATGAATATCATTCATGCAGAGAGTAAGTCATACATCTGAGAGGATGGAAAAATCTTTCCTTGAATACTTTTGAGACATACAGTAAGCAGAATACTGTACACAGAGATAGTACAAATATTGCCAAGGCATGCAGAAAACAGCGTGTTGTGCAAAATGATAATCATTTTCAGTCTGAGTAATGCATTCAACATTCCATGCACCGTAATAAAACAGGACAAACTCAGAATCTGCATAGACCTACATGGTTTAAATAAAAAAGAAGAAAACTATTCTTTGTTAGCAACTGAAGAAGTTGTGTCTCCTCCTAATCCAAAATACTTTTATGTGTTTGATGCTAAATGGGCTGACTGGTTCCTTAAGTAAGATGTGAAAAACTTATTATATTCAATATGCCACTGGGAAGGCATTTCACAAATGCCAGAAGTGCTCCAAAGACACACAGCATAAACCGTAGACTGTCTAAAGGGTCAGCTTCTGGTGATTTCTCCTGTCCACCTGGTGAACCTGAGCATACTGGGACAATGCGGCAACTGCCTCATGTACACACACAATCCTCTCCTCTTACCACCCAACACTACAACCTGTGAGAGATGCACTTACATAGCCAAACTGGAAGCAAAGCTCTCTCTGGCCAAGATTGTGCTAGACATTCAAGAGGAAAAGGTTAGCACCTGCATTATACCTCAAGCAACTCATAGCCTTTCAAAACTCACACCATCAACACCCACACATAGCAACACTAAACCCACATATGTGGAGGCCCTTAACATAAACCTGCCCGAGCAACAAGGACCTCCGAAGCCGAAACGCAAACAAACACCAGTCACAACCAAAGTGACACATAGCTCACAACATCAGTGTGCCACCCAACAACAGCCCCTAAGGCAAGACAATGTACCCAACACTTTAGTCATAGGTGACTCTATAGTCAGGCACACTGATGTCCCTCTCACCAGGCTGAACAAGGAGAAAATTACAGTCAGCTGCCTGTCAGGTGCCAGGATCCTCCACATAACGCATGCACTCAAGTCACTCCACAACAAGTACAAATACGACTCTGTCATTGTCCATGCTGGAGTGAATTATTTGAGACGTACCTCCCTGGACTACATGAAAAGAGACATGGAAGAGCTCTTGGATCATGTGTCCCAGGCAGGTATGACCTTACCCTGAGTAGCATTCTGCCTTTGCCCAGAATGACACCACAGTATAAGGACAAAATGATTGACTTCAACAAATGGCTAAGCTTCTGGTGTCATTTAAAGGGGATCCAGTATTTGTCTGCCTATGAAGACATATCGACAAACCACAAAGCTTTGCCAGAGATGGTCTGCACCTGTCACCCCTGGGATTCAGGCTACTGGCTAAAGCTCTTGCTACCCCTATAGTGCCTTTTTAGGCAAGGTTCAAAGGATAGAACCACCACTGTAACAGATACAGGCATGCAAAATCTGAAGGTAATGCTACTTCATGCTAGAAGTCTAATTCTCTCAAGGCACTCCTAAAAATGGAGAACATTGATATCTGTGCAGTAACTGAGACCTGGTTCAAGGCTCCAGAGAGCACCCCTGCAATACCAGCTACAATTCTTACCACACTTTTCAGCCACAAAACCATGACCGAAACACTGAAGGTGGAGGAGTGTCCATATTCACCAAGGATATTCACACCTCCAGGCTAGCTGCCCAACACAATGAAATTCTCCAGGTGCAACTAACACTAGGTAAGACTGCAATCCAAATTGTAGCTTGCTACAGATCCCCCACCATGCCCCAAGATTCTCACTACACCTTTCTAAACATACTGGAAAATATTAAGATACAACCAAACACCCTAATACTGGGTGATTTCAACTACCCTGCCATTAATTGGGAAAAATACTTGGGTACCAACTCCTTTTCCCAATGGTTCTTGGAATTCATAAATTCCAACACCCTGGATCAACTAATCCATTGTCCCACCAGGGGCTCCAATATCCTAGACCTGGTCATTACCAACATGGGAGATAGATGCTTCACACCAGTGGTCACCCCCTCATTGGTCAGGTCTGACCATAAGCAAATCACCCTTGACATCCACATCCCACCCCCACCCCCCAGTAAGGAAACCTCCTCAAAAAACTTCTCCAAAGCCAACTTCATGCTACTGAAGTCAGAAGTGACAAACTTCACAGCACCCATGAGCGGGATCTGGAAGTTCGACTGCAGAATCCTACACTAAGGCACTGTACGAGCACATCCACTCATGCATGAATCATGCCATCCCAAATAGAACCAAGATGCTCTTCTCCAAAAAAGGAAGCCAGTCTGGTGGTCCCCTGCTATAAACAAACTATACAACAGAAGGAAGAAACTGTTGCAAAAAAGAGGAAAATCCCAGGATGCAAAAAACTCCCTCACCAGCTTCAGTAAGAAGCTGAGATTCCTCATAAAATCCTCAAAAGCTAGTTACAAAAATAAAATTGCCAAAGATTCCAAAGACAACCACAAGGCATTCTATAGTTATGTCAAGAATCTAAATGGCAATGCTCAGATCTGCTCTGAGCTACAACAGAATGGCATTAAATATACTGATCCCAAGCATATTGCCAATATCCTGGCAGATCGATTTAGTGCCAACTTCACCACCCTCTCACCCCCTACAGGGCCCATCTCAATACCAAAAGATTGCCAAATTCCGATAATCACGGCCACACAGGTAGAAACTGCTCTCTTCAAAGCTAAGAATACAGCATCCATGGGACCAGATGACATCCCAGGATGGGTACTACAAAATGAACTGGCACCTCACCTAAGTGTCATGTTTAATCATAGCCTCACCTCAGGCTTCGTGCCCACTGAGTGGTGCACAGCTACAGTTATCCCGCTCCACAAGGGAGGATCCGCCTTGGATCCCCGGAACTACCGTCCCATCAGTCTGACAAGCCTGATCTGCAAGGACATGGAATGCATTATCATGGAACTTATAAACAAAGACATTGGCAACCTTCAAACACTGGACCCCACCCAGTTTGGGTTTGTGAAGGGCCGATCTTGTCTCCTGAATCTGATTGACTTCTCTGAATCAGTCTCCAGAGCTGTGGACGAGGGTAAGGCAGTCTACACAGCCTATCTGGACCTCGCCAAGGCCTTCAACACCATCCCCCACTCTGGAATCATAGATAAACTTACTAAGCTGGGCATAAATCCCTATGTCACTCGATGGGTTGCCAGCTGGCTTATTGACAGAACCCAGACTGTAAAAGTAGCCAACTCTAAATCCACCTCCAGACAAGTGACAAGTGGAGTACCTCAGGGTTCAGTCCTGGGACCACTCTTATTTGGCATCTACTTCTCTGAAGTACATGCCAACACTAAGGGACTCTGGCTAACAAAGTTCACAGATGACTGCAAACTGGGAGCCATTATTGAATCCCCAAATGATGTGGATATTCTACAAAAGGGCCTTACAGAAGCAGATGCCATGGGCTCAAGCTTAATGCCAAGAAATGTATAGTTATCCCCTTTGGAAAAAAACATGTACCCATGAATTACCACATAGGTGGCAGGACACTCAACATCGAAAGTATGATGAGAGACTTAGGGACACAGGTGGACAGCGGTCTCACTTTCGATAACCACATCACCACAACAATCAGGAAATCCTCCTATGTGGCACACCTCATCACTAAGGGCTTTTCATCCAGAAAAAAGGAGGTCATTGTCCCACTGTACTCATCCCTCATTAGACCCATTATAAAGTATAATGCCCCATTTGGTATGTACCTCACAAGACATCTGCAACAGCTGGAAAGGCCACAGAAATACCTCACTAAAAGAATCACAGGCCTAAAGCAGATGCCATATGCTGACCGTCTAAAAAAACTCCAGCTATACTCTGTGGCATATCGTCTACTCAGAGGCAATCTCTGCTTAACATACAAGGCCATGTCAAACCCTGAGCTGTTGGACATGTTCCAATTAAAGAAATCCCAATCCCTCAGAGCCACACACTCCAGGGATCTAAACCTTGTCATCACAATGAACAAAACATGCTGGAGGGATAGGTTCCTGACCCAGAGACTCCCCATACTCTGGAATAGACTGCCCATACATGTCAAGCAGAGCGCCCCATTGACCCTCTTTAAAAGGAACCTTGATGATTGGATGGGAGATAGGAAATTCACCATGGGAATCATGTCAGTTGCCCTGCTAGTCAGGGGTCCAGAGAAGTAAATATTGTTGGAAGAAATATCCAGGGAATTATTATGGCTAGGCTTGCATAGGCCCTAGGGCCGATAGCCTAGTACCAACCTATGAACCTATAAAGGGTATGGTGAGCATTGCTGATGATGATCTGCTGGTATGGTGTCAGACTTAGCAGGAATATGATATGACTGGTCAAGCCACTACAGAGACTACGTACTATAACATGAAGTTAAAAAGAAATACACATTTGATTTGTGTAACCAATAGGAAGTAATGGACCATATTCTAACCTCTGGTGGTCTAAAGCCAGGTGCTAAGAATGTAAGAAACATAGCACAAATGCCAAAGCCAAGGGATAATAGGTTCATATTTTCATAGGAGATCACTAGGCTAAACAACTTAAGAGCCCTTACAAGCCTAGCCAATATAACACGATTTTGCCCAATATATGGCCCTTAGGAGCAAGAGGATGTCATGGATTTGTGCCTATGTCTTGAATATCTTATAGATCCACCCTGTCCATAACAGACATAGGCACTACCCCGGGTGTGACTGCGATTCCCCATCCATTGATTCAAACTGCATTTGAAGAGGGTCAGGGAATCTGTCTCTCCAGCATGTTTTGTTTGAGTTGCAGACCAAGTTGTTTAGATCCCTAGTTCAAGTGACCCTTGTGCTGTTTGACTTGCAGATGGGTAGCAGCTCCATCAGAGATGGATTTGTGAGTATGTTGTAGGTCAGGCATAGGTCATCCTTAATAGATGGTAAGAGGAAGAGTAAAGAGATAGGGCTTTTAGTCTATCTGCATAGGACATGTTGTTTACACCCTGTATTTTCTTTGTGAGGAAAATCTGAGGTCACTCCAGCTGCTGTAAGTGCCTAGTCAAGTACATGCCAAATGGCAAAATGTACTTGGTCATTGGTCTAATGAGGGCTGAGTACAATGGGACTATAATTTCCTTGGATCTGGATGCCATAGCTTTACCTATACATTGTGCCACATAGAAGGACATCCTCACCCCTGTGGACTTATGGCAGTCAAAGCTCGGGTTACTATCTATGTGCCTAGATCTCTCTCTCCTCTGAGCAAGCTCTATTGAGATTCCTGAGAATGGCAAATATATCAACCAAAACAATGCTTTTGAAGAAACTGTTAGAACACGAATCATAAAGGGAATCATCTATGGAACAAGATAAGATTTTCAGAATATCAAAGGCACTTGGGACTGAGATAACAACTCTGAGATATTATGACATTGTTAAATCAGTTGTATTAGAAGTGGATGCCAGTCAGTCCAGAACTAGAGCAGCAATTACGTACAAATACTTTTTTTTTCCATTTTAATCCCTTGATATGTTTACCTTCTCCTTCTGAAGTAATTTGGGCTTTTGTCTTATTTCCATACTCTTTAGTTTTTGGTCTTTAGCATCTTTAGAGGATATGTCTGTTGTTGTGACAAATGTTTATGTTTCGTCCCCTAAATGTACTTTACAACACTGAGCATGGTAGTAAATGTGTGGTTCCACTATGGTGCCTAAGTAACTTAATGTTAGAGTTTGATATTGTGTCTGCTTTCTTTTTAAATCTCTTTTATTAGCCCAACATGGTTCCTGATAATTGTGACTTTCACATATCACTGGATCTTTTTACTGCTTGTGTCAAATCTCCAGTCTTATTCCGTCATCAAGAATCACATGTGCTTCCTTAAACTGTGCTTAAAGGATTGCCTTGAGTTTCCTTTCCACATGATCTATTGGTTACCAGTTATTTGCAGGATCCCACTAATTGAGTGTCCCTCTAGTGCTCTTCATCTTTGTTTCTGACTTATCACATCTTAATCAGTCATTTTACCTTTCTAAAACTGTAGGAAAATTGAGTGCTCTGTCCCTGGTCCTTTATAATATCATCCTTTGTTGTTTCTTTCATATCCATCATCTGTCTGCTGTACTGAGATTAGCTGTTTTGGGGCTGCAGTATCACCAGTAAGCTCTTATAGCACAATGTCTTGCGTACAGAGAGACACAAAGTCATAAAATACCTCGATCTGCAGGCAGAAATGAGAGCCATGTGGAAGAAAGATACCCAGACAGTTCCAATAGAAGTAGGAGAAACTGGTCTTATAAAAAAGAATTTACAGTCGTATTTAGATAGGTTACCAAGTCATGTAACACTGTACGAATTGCTGAAAGAGTTATTACTGGGCACATTGCGGGTGCTGCGAAGAGCACTTTTGGCTAACATCAAAGAGTGAAACAATACTAATTTCATGAACTTTAATTGTACTTTGACTTAGGAATGGGGTCCATTCCCGTCATGGTATTAGAAACCCAAAAGACTTGGAGAAATTAAAAAGGGCACAACTATGTCCGAATGGAGTGATGATAAAATCAGCAAGTAAACGAGAGTAGTATTGCTGGAAGTGAAGTCGTCCTTAAATCTTGTTGAGTACCTTCATGAGTTAGAACCTGTTTTTACAAAATCTCACCATGACAACACTGATATATAGATTGTATTTTATATAGTGTATATCATGGACAGAAGTAGTTTAAAAATAAAAAAGACAGCTGGAAGCACAATTTTACGGATAAAAGGTGCGTAATCCTGGTATGTGCACTGGTACCAGGATAGGAAAAAGTAGTGTAGAATTCACAAGATATGGAAACATTCCTACAATGTGGTTAGGTGATGCTCAGGGGGAGAATGCCCCCACCCCATTATTGAAGGAAGTAGTAATCCACAAAAACAATAAGCCATAAAGATGACAGAGTGGAAAATTGAGGATAAGGAAGAAATTATGTATTGTTACTATTATGAAAGAAGCCCAAAATTTCCACATAGAAGATATTCAAAATGATTAAGAGAGAAATTAGAAGAAAGAAAAGTATTTAACAAGAAAAAAAATTTGTCAAAAGCTTCAGATGCAAACTTGTGTTCATTAATATAATA
Organism: Protopterus annectens; assembly: GCF_019279795.1. NCBI lineage: Eukaryota > Metazoa > Chordata > Ceratodontiformes > Protopteridae > Protopterus > Protopterus annectens. The sequence continues at coordinate 1,373,149,621 of NC_056745.1, read as the reverse complement.
GATACAAGAAAAACATTATATAGACCAATAAATGTTGGGCTGTTTGGAAAAAAGCTAGCGATTTTTGAAAAGTAAGAAAAAAAAACATGGACGTGGGAAAGAAAGAAAGAAAGATCTGATATGGTGCAATATTTATGCAATGGAGAAAGGCAAAGTAATAAATACAAAAAAGCCTTTCCAAAGATATTTGAAGAGAAATGCAGGCAAAGGCACCCAGATATAGAAAATTTCACAATACAAAAAAATAAGATCACAAAGGGGGAACGTAGAACAGAAGATTAGTAAAGTAGCAGCTAAATAAATAGAAGCTAAAATTATGGAATACCTGCGAAGTGAAAGATTTAGTGTAGAAAGTCTAACACAGGTTATGTCACAGCATGATGGAACAAGAGATATCTGAAAAAGAAATATGAACATGGGAAAGAAAGAGATTTAATACGGTCTAATATTTATGCAAAGAAAAATACAAAAATAATCAATAAAAAGCAGCACCAAAGATATTTGAAAAGAAATACAGGCAAAGGCATCTGGATATGGAAAATTCCACAATACAAAAACAAAATAAAAAAACAAAGGGGGTAAGTAGAAAAGGAGATAAATAATGGGGAAATTAAAGAAACAGAAACTGAACTTATAGATTACTTGCAAAGTGAAGGATTTAGTGTAGAAAACAACTCTGATAATGTCACAATATGATGGAGCAATGAGTCCCAAAATAAAGAATAAACAGGTGGAACAGGAAGCATCTGATCACTTGTCACATGAAGATAGTCTGGAGCCTTCAGCAGGAAACTAGTACAAACATTCAGTTGGAGGTGCAGAGCAAGAGGAGGAGCAGGAAACAGTGACAACTCTGACACAGTCATTGTCGTGGAATGATAGTCCAGTGAGTTTGCATATGAAAGAGTAACTGATGACGCAGGATACATATGAAGAGAATATGTTACAGGACGATGTTCCGGAACTTTCTGTAGAATGCCTGCAGGAAACGGAGAACAAAGAATCTACCCTCATTTTGGAAGAAATGATCTAAGGGAAGAGTTGCTTGATTTAACAGAGATGGATATACATATTAAGATCGAACAAAGACATAGATTACAGAAAGTCAATAAAAAACAAAATGTTACAAATCTGATAAAACAAATTAACACAATAATCAAGACTAATAACATTAATTCATGTGATATAAGAGAAGTAAATATTATATATTACTGTGCAACTAAATTAATAACAGTTAAAATCCTTCCACAAAAACACAGGACAATAAGGGAAAGTAAGGGAAGAAATCAAACGTCATTATGGAAGCATCACATACAGAAAAAACTACAAAGCAATTAAGATAAGACGTGTCACTGTTAGAAGAGTATAGAAGAGGAAACTGATCAACAAACATACTTGGAAACATAGACGTGATAAAAGCAATAAGCAGTATCAGAACAGACCAGGACCTATCATACACTATTGCAAATAATAAACTAAAGATATCAACACAGGCAAAGCAACTTAGAAGATATGCAGATAAATATAAAGGAAAAGTAAAAAATAAGCACTTCACTGATGATCCAAAATGTTTTATAGAGAATTGGGAAACAAAGCAAAAGGAATAGGAACAACATGAAAAAAAAGAGAAATATCTATGCAAAACCTGTGGAACATAACAAAAGATACTGAATGGACAGAGGAAGAAAAAGAAACAGTAAGAAGCTCAAATGTACAGGATCTGAAATAGGATGAAGTAGCAGCAAGAAAAGTTAAAAGAAAAATTAAGAAAAGCTCCTAAATGGAAAACCCCAGGCCCAGTTGCTGTATCTAACTTCTGACTAAAGGTATTAACATGTTTACATGAACATTTAGCCCCGAGTAAGAACTACTTATATGCACATTTTGAACAGACGCTGTCCTGGTTAACAGCAGGAAAAACAATACTCCTCCTAATGAGTGAACCTGCAAGCTATCCTAAAAACTATAGACCAATAACGTGTCTTCCGATGATGTATAAATTACATACTGGAACTGATGCTGATAGAGTTTATAGTCATTTAGAAGACAAGTCAATCATGGCTACAGAATAATAGGGTAATAAAAGAAAGTCATCTGTTGTTAAATAAAGACATAATGGAGAATTGTAAAAAGGGGAAGAATTTAAGTATGGCATGGAGAGATTACAAAAAAGTATCTGACAGCATCCCAAATTCATGGATAAAGGAGTGCTTACAGATATATAAGATGCACTCTCCATTGATCAGTTACATTACAGTGAGCATGATACAGTGGTAAATCACTTTGCAGCTAAGCCATGATAAAAAACAAATTATTGTCACAGGGATAAAAATTCAAATGTGGATATTCCAGGGTGACTGTCACCGCTACTCTTTAGTCTTGCCCTTAACCCATTAAGCTGTCTATTTAATAGACTACATCATGGTTACAATTTGGCTCCCAAAAAAAAAAAACACAAAGACTTATCATCTTCTTTTTGTCTATGATTTAAAACTGTATAGTTGATCAGATGAGGAGCTGAAAGCACAACTGCAAGTGGTCAAAACTTACTCAGATGATAAAAGAATGTCATTTGGTCTTGATAAATGTGCAAAAGCAAAATTTAGAGCATGAAAGCTGCAGCACCAATAAAATATCAGAATGAGACAGGAATGTGATATAAAGGAACTTGAGCAGGAGAGAGTGCATAAATATTTGGGAATTGATGAAGGATCGACAATAAAGCATGAACAAATGCAAACAAAACTCAGTAAGAAATATTTTAGAAGACTATAATTAATAATGAAAACAGCCCTGACATCTAGGAACAAAGTCCAAGCTATAAACCAATTTGCTCTTCTTGTTCTTACAGTTTTGGGGTGATTGGCTGGCCCCCAAAAGCATTGGATCAGTTGGACAGGAAAGCAAGAAAATGCTTCACACATATCAAATGATATATAAAATCAGTGCATACCAAGATTATATATCCCTTGTTCTGAAGGAGGTATGGGCGTCCTTGAAATTGACTACATGTACAGATGTGCAATTGTAGGACTGCATACATATCTGCTGACTTCACCAGATTCAAACATAGTGAAAGTTTTGAAACATGAAGAGAACAAATCTAAGATGACTTCCAAGCTTAGTTTAGCTTTAGTTCAAGCGAGAATAGAAATCAAACCAGAAGCAGACAAAAATCAGGCAGCAACTGAATGTGCCAAAAACAAATGAAAGAGTATAAGGTAAAGGATCAGATGAGAAGGCAAGAAATGTGGAAAAGGCATAAATATAGCTGCAAGTACAGAAACTCCTGGAATGGCCTCATGTTGATGAGGATCTGACACAGGAATGGTTAATAAGGAGAGGTGAATTTAAAGCAAAAGATGAAAGGATAATATTGGTGGTGCAGGACAGTGGACTACAAACACATTGCTTTACAAGGTCATTGAACATGTGGAAGAAACAGACAAATGCAGGTTCTGTAAAACAGAACTGGAAATTGTCACACATCTTGTTGCTGGGTGTGATACACTGATGGCAGAGGACCTGTATACTGAAAGGCATAATAAAGTGGCAAGACTATTGCATTGGGGATTGTGCAAACATTACAATACTAAAGTAGCTTAAAAGCATTGGAAACATGAGCCCCAAAGTATTATAGAGAATGGTGAATTTTATATCAGATGGGATCACCCATTACCAACAGTTCAAAAAAAATAGATGTCAGAAAACCGGATATATTAGTCCATGAAAAGAAGACAAAATTAGCATTCATCATTGAAATAGCCACACTCAATGAGTACTGTGTCTTATGTACAGAGAGAGATGCAAGGTCATAAAGTACCAGGATTTGAGGACAGAAATGAGGGTAATGTGGAAGGATACCCAGCCAGTTGCAATAGTAGGAGCAATGGCTCTCATTAAAAAGAATTTATAGTCTTATTTATAAATGGTACCAATACATGTAACTCTGTCTGAATTGCAGAAACAGTCAATTCTGGGCACATCGTGAATGATGGGAAGAGCACTTTTGACTAACATCAAAAATGGAAACAATACTAATTTCATGAACTTTAGTCATACTTTGACTTGGGTATGAGGTCCATTCTCATCACGGTATTAGAAACCCAAAAGAACTGGAGAAATGAAACCAACACAACTATGATTTTAAGATACCCTGTCCTTCCCAGGTAGCTTTCTTTGTTTTTCTCTCGAAGATCCTCTGGGGTTTCCACCTCGCCTTACTTTACTGTCATTCTTTTCCATTTTTCTATAGAGGAAGGTAAAGAAACAGGGCTAGGTGTGTTAGTTCGAATATCTCTCTGCCTGTCTGTCTGTTTCTTTACTAGTGTAGGACACTGATTAATACCGCCCAATTTATGGCCCAGCTTAAGTTTCACTGAGGTTAACAAAGGCAATTTACACAAGTACAGTGAAACATGAAATGAATTCAGAAACATAGAGGAGAAATACAAAATAATCTTACTAAGTAACAGAAGAAAGTAGCATTATTGCAAAACAGATAAGGTGTACATATAAGAGTAAAACCACATTACCGAGGCCTGGGTGTATATTTACAGTCTGATCACCAGGCTACATGTGGCTATGTGGTGAAATGGTGAACTTTATTACTTTATATTGTTTGTTTAGTTGAGTTAGGTGGTAAGCATAAATAACTCATTTCCGGCCTAGCTCGGATTGCAAGTATACAATAAGGAATGAGTACAAGAACGTAATGGTTGTAATAGAAAGTATAAATAAAGTGATACTATTTATACAAGAAAACGTAGTAGTATCAGTAGTTATATTAAGTGTATGAACATACCAACAGTACATGGTGCCATCTTCTTCAGACTCAGGTCATGACCCTCATTACTTAAAGCGCTCCAGTATCCCAATGGATTTTTTAAGCTCAGTGCTTAAATCTCTGTATAACTGAAACATAAAGTATATCACTACTGTGTAACATTCTTTGAAGGATCATTTACATCATAAGAAGAGAGCATTTATTTTGAAATGTGATACTTTGATTCCTAATCATTTGAATAGTGGATATAACTGGAAATATGTTTTAAAAGGTTAATTATTTTATTGATTGATTTTTATTTGGTTATGACATCATTTTCTTTCATATTTGCATTCAAATGGCATATGTCATCTTCCCTAGAAGGCTCTTGATGAGGCGCTAGAGGAATAAACTTGGTTTGGTAGATTCTCTTTTAGTTGTTCATCACTGTGTAATATTTAGTTTGATTATTGATTTGTTACTTATTCATAAAAAATTATTGTATATAACTTTTTTAATTCTCTTATTATCACACTTAAGTCATGGCTTAAAAAACGTCTTTGCATTCAACTGGCCCAGTATAAATTATATCTATATCTAAACATATATATATATATATATATATATATATATATATATACATATATATATATATATATATATATATATATATATATATATATATATATATACAGATATATATATATATATATATATATATATATGCATACACGTGTGTGTTTTATATACAAATACACACAGACACACACACACACACACACACATACACATATATGTTTGTGTGCATGTATTTATATATATATATATATATATATATATATATATATATATATATATATATATATATATATATGTTTATGAGTTTAGCCAACTTCCTCAAGTTTTCATTCTCTGCAGGAAAGCTGATCAATAGAATGGTGCAAGATTAACATAATAATGGATTGTCGAATTTGCCCATTCCCCAGTATTGTGCAGTTCTGGAGCTGGTATATCTAAGTAGCAGGGGGTGTGGAGGAGTAACCCCACACATTGAGTGGTAGGTGGCTTGCCCTCCTGCAAAAATGATTGATTTTAGTTTGATATTCTGGGGTTATGTCACTGAGCATGCACACTGGCTTGATAGTCTTGTAATCAATGTGTCTGTATCAATAATGTCTGCTCCAGTGGCTTAGAGAGACAAAACTCTAACTACAGCCCAGCCATCCTGGCTTTGATTAGTGGCTCAGGTCTCTGACACTGTGACAGTGAGGGGTAGAAGTACTCATATTGGAGGGGGTTCTTGCTGGTGACAATCCCTAAACCGGAGATGTGGTCCAAACACAGGAGTTAGCCTCAGAAACAACCAATGATCATGGGGGACAAGGAAAGAGAAAAGCTGGTAGGACACATAAAATTAAAAAAAACAGATGGAAGCTCAGATGGCTGAGCTCCCAGGAAACCTTTAAGATCCTCGACCGGCGCCAACAACAGCTGAGCAAGACTGGGGGGGGGGACATTAGAAGAATGTTGCTGTACCCAGCATGGATGTGGTTCACTGGAGGATGAGATGGTATCAATGAGGTCTGAGACAACCAAAGAAATGTACACCACACACACACACACACACACACACACACACACAAAAACACACATACACACACACACACACACACACACACACACACACACACAGGGTCTATATTAAATTGTCGACAGCTCACAATGTCGACTCTGAAATGTTCGACACCAAAATGTCGAACTACGAAAATAGTGAATGGCCATATAACCGCTTTCAATCAGTTGGCCAAACAACAGCACACATAAAGAAATATATTTAAGTCAGGGGCTTTGCCCCCCACACGCCCCAATGTGGGGGCTGTGCCCCCCACACACATCCTAACTAAATATTCCAACTCCGAGACCACACTACATTCAAGGAAAGAGCAGGTGTCAGGGAACAGCCAACCGATTTCTTTCTGTTAGAAAGAAATTGGTTATATGGCCGTTCGCTATTTTTGTAGTTCGACATTTTGGTGTTGAACATTTCAGAGTTGACATTATGAGCTGTCGACAATTTAATATAGACCCCACACATACATATTTGAAGCCAGTTTAAGATGAGAACTCTTCTAAATCTTTGCATGGTTTGCTAGTCAAAGCTGGTTTCTTTCCATGCTTTGCAAAATTCAACAATTCTGTTAATTAGATATGCATCATTTTAAAGTCTACTTTTTACTCTACTCCAAAAAATATAGCAATATTTGTAAGTGGTCATAATACCTTACTCTGTATTTGCATTACATTAAGAAGCAGATAGAAGTTCATCACATGTGTAATGTTATGAGGTAGTGCCATCTGTGCCAGGGAGAGTAGGGCAGTACATATGTACACATGCCAGCATAGCAAGCTGGAGTTTTGTAAAGAATTTTATTTGACTATCACACTGATTTGTACAGATGTTTGAGTTAAACATATATTTGTAAAGTTACTTGTGTTAAAAATGCATCACCAATAGGTCCTGTTGGACCGAAAGAATGTATGCATGTATATTAGGTTGTATTGTTACAATTGATCAAATTTGTATGTTTATCAGAGAACCCTGGAAGAGTATAAGGTTTGAAATTGTGTTATAGCTTTCAGATGCTGCCACAGATCTTAGCAAAGCTCTGTGTGTGTATTGTACCAAAGTCAGGTGACCAGAGGTGATGTCATTTTCTAACCAGCATCTGGTTTCTTCGGAACTCTCACAACAGCACTTTGGAACCTGACAGGAAAGATTTCTGACAGGATATATATTTCCCTCATCCACACAGACAAGGACAGACATCATCTGGCTTTTGCTGTGGTAAGACACTCACCACACATCAGCTTACCTTGCTTTAGTAAGTAGTCAGGGAACAGTAATTCTTTAGTCAGTCAGGAACATTTAGTGAGAATAGTTTACTATTGTTTTCTGCATCTATAAGAAACTATCCAACAGTATTATTTTTATATCTCTGTGGTTGAAACTCTGATGTTTATTGTATTCAGTATTCTCCTGTTTTCTGTTTTATTATTTATTATTTTAATACCTTTCATTGTGGCTGGTCCTTTAGAGAATACTTTTAGCATCTTGAGAGTACTTATGCTTGTTTTAGTGACACTGACCACGCTTAAAAGCTTTGCTGCTTTGGTCACATCTACCATATGTATTAGTATTAATTTTACACAGTATAATTGTGTACCCTTTGTAAGAGCCTTAGGGTAGCTGGCTGGTGGCAGCGTGATTACCTCAGAGTATGGGCAGAAAGGGGCACAGCTGGCAAATCTGCACCAGCTTTTCCTAGGTGTGTATGTGTGTGTGAAACTCAAATATTCAAGTTTGTGTATTAGTTACTGGGAACAGGGACACAGAGCTCCAAAGTGGTCAGTGTGGAGTTTTGTGTGTGTCTGGAGAGAGAAGGAGAGTCTAGCCCCAGGTCTGGAGTGTGGTCCTTGTGTGCTCTTAAAGGAAATTGTGCTTGGTGCAGGGAACTGCATATGAAAATACGGTGTGACTGCATTTTTGCTCTTAGTGAATGTCCCTCACCAGAGCCAGTAGTGAGGATTGAGTTTTCTTGATTGCTGGCCCAGAGTAGGGACCCCCCTCACATATTGGTGGCAAATGGGTGGGATATTAATTGAACTTCAGAAGCTGGTGGGCAGTTGTCACTGAAAGTCTAGGTGCTATCATCAGCCACAAGGTAAACATACAGAGTTTCATTTTCACAACAGTTTTATTTATTTTTGTTAGTTTAATTTAGTCAGGGGAAAGCAGGCAAGGATGTCAGTAGAGGATTATAGCAAGCTGACAAAGAACCAGTTGGCCAATGTGTGTGAAGCCAAAGGACTGATGCATGCCAACCTGACTAAACAGGAAATTATTTTAGCTTTGGTCACAGCTGCAGCACAGACCAGCAACCCGGAAGACAATCAGTCTTGTGATGGGGATGTGCAGTCTTCAGAAGCAGGACAGTTCATCTTTTCCTCAGAGGACTTAAAAATCTGTCTGGAGTTAAAGAGACTTGAATTGGAGCTCAAACAACTGGAGAAGCAGATGGAATTAGAATCAGAAGACAGACTGCAGTGTTTGGAGGCTGAAGAAAATGATAAACAGCACCACCAAGAGAAAGAGATGCTGCCTCTTCAGCAGGGTCATGAAGGTAATGGGAAGGGAACAAATGAACCCCAGAAGCAAGAAAGGTCAGTACATTTCTTCCACAGTTTACAGAGGGTGATGATTTTGATAGTTTTATTCATGTATTTGAAAGGGTATGTAAACAGTGTAACATTGACCAAGAGCTCTGGGTATGGTTCCTGATGCCCTTACTCTATGGTAAACTTGTAACTGCTGTCTCTAAATTGTCTGATACTGATTGTTTAAACTATGATAAAATAAAACAATGTTTGCTGAAATGTTTTAAGTTAACACCTGAGGCTTACAGAAAAAAAGTTTTGTGAGTATAGATGCAAGGCAGATGAAAATGTATGTGATTATATTTTTGAGTTAAGCACTTATTTTCATAGGTGGGTCAGTCACCACTTTTGAAGGATTGGCAGACCTTTGGTGAGGGAACAAGCCCTTAGCACTTGGCCTGAGGACATGAGAATCTGGTTGGCAGACCGGGAGTGTAACTCTGTAGAGGAGCTGGGGAGGCACCACTGTCAGAAGAGACTGGGTTTCTGGTGGAAATGGAGCTGGGAAGGGTCACAAAGATAGACTGGGAGAGAGGCTCAGCTTTTGGACCCTACATTACAAGGCTTGAGGGAGATAGCTAAGGAGGCACCGGATTCCCAAGGAAAATGAGAGTCTGTATAATGTGACAGTTATAGGTTATAGTTATAGACCTATGAATTAAAACTGAAATTAAGGACCACCATCAGATAAGTGGGTCTTAGACTTCTAGACATACCTTCTAAGACCACAGTGCCAATCATATCTACAATATAATCATCAGATTACATGAATATTTGTAAAAACACAAATTCCATTTGGGGTCTAGTTAAATAATTCCTGAATAAGCAAGAATATCTGCTCCAACACAGTTTGGACATAGGCTAGATATTAAAGCTAATAAAAAAAGTGGTTAGATTAGCAGACGCATCTGTTTTAACATAGACTGGGAATGTGAGATATGGCTGGAGCACTTGACAGCACCAAAAAATGTACATGAGACATTCCAGGGTAGAGGTCTACTGGCTGTAAGTGGGTAAGGGGAACACTAGACTCCAAGGACATGTATTACATATGACTGCACTGCTGCACTTAAAAAGTAAATAGAGCAACAGCTTTTGCAGCCAGAAGCTAAAATGAAGCATATAAACTCTGAAACTCTAATTTCAGACATTATTGTCTAACTGCATTTATCCATGACAAGAACAAGGTGATTGCATGAGGAGGAATCATAGAAATTCTAGTCAGTCGGGAAAGTTGAGAGGAATGGGGATGTGCCTGTGTGTTGGGAGTGAGTCTGTGTATGTATGTGAGGAGGTGTGCTGTGTTTAGATGTGTGTCTGGGGGGTAAATGATAGCAATGCCTGTGCCAACTCTGTGCATGAGTCACCTGAGATGATTATCATTCTAAATTGCTTGTTAGCATTTGCGGTAATCACTGAGTGATTCAAAAACACATATATTGGTCATTAATTAGGTATTTCCTCATTATGGCTAATGTGTCTCTGAATCACTGGTTTCTGTGATCATGTTAAAGGGCACTGCAGCCTTACTGCTTGCTGCTGAGCCATTTCTGAATCCTGGCTCGTATGCAACCCACTTGCCTACAGAGACAAAGGTATTTCAGTTTTTGTTGGCCTAACATATATATATATATATATATATATATATATATATATATATATATATATATGTGTGTGTCTGTGTGTGTGTGTGTGTGTGTGTGTGTGTGTGTGTGTGTGTGTGTATATATGTGTGTGTATATATATATATATATATATATATATATATATATATATATATATATGTGTGTATGTGTGTATGTATATATATATATATATATATATATATATATATATATATATATATATATATATATATATATATATATACGGCCCTAGGGCCTATGCAAGCCTAGCCATAACAATTCCCTGGATATTTCTTCCCACAATATTTACTTCTCTGGGTCCCTGTCTAGCAGGGCAACTGACATGATCCCCCAGGGTGAATTTCCTATCTCCCATCCAATCATCAAGGTTCCTTTTGAAGAGGGCCAATGAGACACTCTGCTTGACATGTATGGGCAGTCTATTCCAGAGTATGGGGAGTCTCTGGGTCAGGAACCTATCCCTCCAGCATGTTTTGTTCATTGTGATGACAAGGTTTAGATCCCTGGAGCGTGTGGCTCTGAGGGATTGGGATTTCTTTAAGTGGAGCATGTCCAACAGCTCAGGGTTTGGCATGGCCTTGTATGTTAAGCAGAGATCGCCTCTGAGTAGACAATATGCCACGGAGTATAGCTGGAGTTTTTTTAGACGGTCAGCATATGGCATCTGCTTTAGGCCTGTGATTCTTTTAGTGAGGTATTTCTGCGGCCTTTCCAGCTGTTGCAGATGTCTTGTGAGGTACATACCAAACGGGGCATTATACTCTATAATGGGTCTAATGAGGGATGAGTACAGTGGGACAATAACCTCCTTTTTTCTGGATGAAAAGCCCTTAGTGATGAGGTGTGCCACACAGAAGGATTTCCTGACTGTTGTGGCAATGTGGTTATCGAAAGTGAGACCACTGTCCACCTGTGTCCCTAAGTCTCTCATCACACTTTCGATGTTTAGCGTCCTGGCACCTATGTGGTAATTCATGGGTACATGTTTTTTTCCAAAGGGGATAACTATACATTTCTTGGCATTAAACTTGAGCCCATGGCTCTGGCACCAGGCATCTGTTTCTGTAAGGCCATTTTGTAGAATATTCTCATCATTTGGGGATTCAGTAATGGCTCCTAGTTTGCAGTCATCTGCAAACTTTGTTAGCCAGAGTCCCTTAGTGTTGGCCTGTACTTCACAGAAGTAGATGCCAAACAAGAGTGGTCCCAGGACTGAACCCTGAGGTACTCCACTTGTCACTTGTCTGGAGCTGGATTTGGAGTCGGCTACTTTTACACTCTAGGTTCTGTCAGTAAGCCAGTTGGCAACCCATCGAGTGACGTAGGGATTTATGCCCAGCTTAGTAAGTTTATCTATGATTCCAGGGTGGGGGATGGTGTCAAAGGCCTTGGCAAGGTCCAGATAGGCTGTGTGGACCACCTTACCCTTGTCCACAGCTCTGGAGACTGATTCAAATAAGTCAATCAGATTCAGGAGACAAGATCGGCCCTTCACAAACCCAAACTGGGTGGGGTCCAGTGTTTGAAGGTTGCCAATGTCTTTGTTTATAAGTTCCATAATAATGCGTTCCATGCCCTTGCAGATCAGGCTTGTCAGACTGATGGGATGGTAGTTCTCGGGATCCAAGGCGGATCCTCCCTTGTGGAGTGGGATAACTGTAGCTGTGCGCCACTCGGTGGGCACGAAGCCTGAGGTGAGGCTATGATTAAACATGACACTTAGGTGAGGTGCCAGTTAATTTTGTAGTTCATGTAGTACACAGCCTGGGATGTCATCTGGTCCCATGGATGCTGCATTCTTATGCGGTTTCTACCTGTGTGGCCATGATTATCGGAATTTGGCAATCTTTTGGTATTGAGATGGGCCCTTTAGGGGTGAAAGGGGGGTGAAGTTGGCACTAAATTGATCTACCAGGATATTGGCAATATCCTTGGGATCAGTATATTTAATGCCATTCTGTTGTAGCTCAGAGCAGATCTGAGTATTGCCATTTAGATTCTTGACATAACTATAGAATGCCTTGTGGTTGTCTTTGGAATCTTTGGCAATTTTATTTTCGTAACTAGCTTTTGAGGATTTTATGAGGGATCTCAGCTTCTTACTGAGGCTAGTGAGGGAGTTTTTTGCATCCTGGGATTTTCCCCTTTTCTGCAACAGTTTCTTCCTTCTGTTGTATAGTTTGTTTGTAGCAGGGGAGCACCAGATTGGCTACATTTTTTTGGAGAAGAGCATCTTGGTTCTATTTATATATGGGTCTTGGACTAATGATCACCTACACATTTCAACGAAACTGAAAAGGGAAAGCACACTTTCATGAAACTGAGCTAAAAAAAGAAAAAAACATGACAAAATGGCATTTGCTGAGATCATGGCACAGTGGGGATAAGGGAATATTCCCTTTTCCCCCACTGTAGTGCGATCTCAGAGTGAGAATATAAAAGTAGGGGGTGGGGGGCACAGCTCCTCCACATGGGGGGGTGGAGGGGGGCTTGCCTGCACGAACATGATTACTATTATCTTTTTTTTTAAATCTTGTGTTTGTTTTGGTGGTGGTGCCGCGGTAGCGTTGTCGCCTCACAGCAAGACGTTGTGCAGTTTGATTCTCAGCTAGAGCGTCTTCTGTGTGGAGACATGCGTGAATGAGCATACCTTCATTGAAGGTTGTGCGTCAGGGCTGGCAAACTCGGCACGTAAAAAAATCTTCTGCCAATTATTAGTGGACCGGAGTTCCGCTGTGGCGACCCCTAACCGGGAAAAGCCGAAAGACACAAACAAACATTTAGCAGACTTTCGCAAAAGTGTGCTCGACCATTTCAGTTTCATTGAAATGTGTCATCAGTAATTAGTCCTAGATCCGTATATATATATATATATATATATATATATATATATATATATATATATATACACATGTCTATATATATATATATATATATATATATATATATATATATATATATATATATATAGTCACAGTTGGCTAAATTGTCTGTTGGTGTTTCGGTGCTTTGACCATATTGATGAAAGTTGTCAAAAAATGGACATGATTATCTGTTGGTGATAAGTGAGTTGAGGACCCAGCCTACTCTGACCTATGCCAGAGACCCATGCTAATGATAGGAGGGGTCTATGTACCTCCATTGGCCAGTGCGTACCCATCTTAAAGCCCAGGAGCCCTGGGCCAATAAGCTCATGGCCAGCTGGTGTCCATTTGCCGAGCCTGGTTTACATGATAGCTCTGCTGAGTGAAAGTTTGATATAAAACCAAATAACCTGCTAATCATGAGCTAAGAATTGCTACACTAAATTCAGGTTCACTGACAGAACATAGTTTGGAAGTGGATGACATGATGGTAAGCAGGAGACAGAACAGTCTGTGTAGCCACAAGTCAAAGAGGAAGGGTAGGGCAGCAAGGCCACATGGCTTGGAATTCAGAGTCTACTACTCAGGGAGGACAGACTAGAAATGGTGTGAGAATTGTGGTGAGGGAGATAATTCTGAAGACGGTGAGGAACAGCATTAAAATTAGAGACAGCCACATGGCAATCAAACTCCAAGGAAAAGATGGGGCAGTATTCATAATCTCTATCTATGTCACACAGCAGGTTTGTGAAGATGAGGAAAAGAGTACATTCAGGGATGAGTTGTAGGATCTACTTGACAAACAGGACAATATAAGTTGTTGTTATTAATGGAGGACCTAAATGCTCATACTGCGGCAGATAGATCAGGATATGAGGACTGCCTGGGTCCACATGATTGGGTACAAGAAATAAAGGAGAGACCATTCTAGACATCTGTTTGACAATGGTTCCCCAAGTGAGACAGTCACACGATCACATACAAGAGCAACCAGCATGCAACACAGGTAGACTTCCCCCTAGGAAGGAAAGACAGTGGCATAGAATCAGAGATTGCAATGTTGTCCCCAGTGAAACAGTCAACCCACAGCATAAACTGCTGGTGGCCACAGTCAGCTGCAAACAGTGATCAGAGGCGGCTCAAAGATCAACTGAGACTAGGCTGAAGACTTGGAAGTTGACTGAAGCGAAAGCACAAGAGTTCAGAGAAATGCTCAGGGCCCTAGCACCTCAAGAAGAAGAGCAAATAGATGGAGTCAAAGAAGAATGGCAGAGTCAAAACAGTATGTGTGAAAACTATAGAACAGATATGTGGCCGAGCCAGGTATGGAAATAAGGTTCATTAGGAAAGCTGTTGGCAAAATGCAGAAGTTCAAGAAGTTAACAAAAGAAAGAAGTGCAAGAAAATGTGTGAGATAGAAAAGATGGAAAAGGGTAAGAAGAATTACCAAATGACTAACAAAGAGGCTAAGAGGGCTGCAGCAATAGCAAAGAACAAGGCATCAGAGGCAGTCTACTAGACTCTGGAAAATGATTCAGCAGACGGCACAAAAAAACTCTATAAGGATGCAAGGCAAAAAACAGAAAGATGAAGGAAATACTCACCAGACACCATTCATAAGGGATGTCTGCAACAACATGTTCACCAGTCCACATAACTTCCAAAGAGTACTTCCAGAAGCTTCTGAATGAAGAAAACCCCACAGAAGCTGTGCTGCACCAGACACAGCCTGCAGTGAAAGAAGAGGAGGAGCCCACCATAGAAGTAAAAACAGCACTAAGAAAAATGAAGTCAGGGAAAGCAGCAGATGAGGTCACAACAAATATGATCAAGATGTTGGGTAATGTGTGGAGAATTGGCTCCTGGAGGCACTCATAGCAGTATGGAGAGAAAGACATATCCCAGATGACCAGAGAATAAGCATTCTAGTGACAGTGTATAAGAACAAAGAGGATATTGACAAATATGGGCAGTATAGAGGAATCAAACTCCTGTCACAATGTATAATAGTGATAAATGAGTATGCAGAGAAGGAGAAAGTAAGATGGGAGATGAGGAGTTCAGATTTGCATCAGGATGCAGCACAACTCACCCAATGCTTGCAGTGAGACATACAGTAGAGAAGATGAGAGAGATGAGGAAAGAGTCCAACTGGGCATTCCTAGACTTGATGAAATCATATGACAAGGTCCCAAGAAAGCTGATTTGGGCAGTCCTGCAGTGGTGTGAAGTTCCAAAAACATTGATAGAATTAGTTGAGGCTATGCACAAGGAACTAATGACACAAGTACAGTGCTCGGACTCACAAAAAGGTTTCCACTGTGAGTGGGTGTGTATCAGGTTTCAGCTCTGATTGTCAAAACAGTATTACAGCAAACCCATTTCAATGACACATAAAGAGCAAAACGCTCAAACAGCGAAAGCTCAGGTCAGCAATTTTTTTCCTAGAGAAAAAAATCGCTTGGCCTCAGCCGTGATATTGCCCTTTACTCCACTGCAGTGCGATCTTGGAGTTGGTATATTTAGTTAGGGGATGTGGGGGCAAATCCCCCCTTTAAATTGTTTTAACTGCTGTGTTTTGATTTGTTGGCCTACCGATTTTTACCTGGGTTTCGCTGTTTGAGCATTTCGCTCTTTATGTGTCATCAAAACTGAATTCGCTGTAATGCCGTTTCAACAATCTAATAAAGACCCACTTTCTACAGACAGCTCCTCCCATCCAGCAGTTACAGTTAAAAATGATGGCAGTTGTGTATTGTATTGCATCTTTGTTCCAGGGAAATAGTAGCCACATATTAAAGTATTCCAAGTTGTTTTACATAAATCCTAGTACTCCTGCAAATGTACACTAATCCTGCAAAACAGACAGTGACTCTTTAAACTGAGAAAATAACAAGAAGGTCATCTACTTTCTACAAACAGCTCCGTCTCCCATCCAGTGGTCATCGCTAAAACTTCAGCCATGGATTGTATTTCACATTTGTTCAATGAAAACAGTAGCCATAAATTAAAATAGTCCAAGTTCCATCACACAAACCACAGTAATCCTGCAAAGTCATTATAATGAGCAAAGAGCAAGTCCTATTCCCGCAGGCACGCCAGCATTTTTATGTTACTTGAATTCATTTACTTAATAAACAACAGGCTTTGCATCAATAAACATTTTCTGATTAAAAAGAAGCATAGAAGTCCAATGTCTGGCATTTTTGACTGACTGTAATCCTCATATTATGAGGCATGGCATGGCAAGCATATTACACAAAAATCAGACAAATTCTGCAAAATTAGGGATAGCTGAGAACTAGGTCTACCTAGCCCTAACCCATCTAAATGATCTGCTTATCTAACAATAATAATATTAAAAATACTTGTCTCATGATACTACCAAGCTTCTCAACACCAGAACCTCACAGTTTTGAATTTGTTGACCTCTTGCTCCATCCCACACATGATCTACCTGAGTTATTGTTAGGTAAATCATGGGCAGGACAAACAAAGGTCAACAAACTGAATGGCAATATCTACAGGACTTCCTAGGCTGTCACTCTCACTGGTCTGGTAAGCGAGCATTTCTGGTATTTTTCTAGTAAAGAAATACAGTGTTTCTACACTATTAAAAAAATCAGTACCTGAAAAGCACCCCAGCCAGGTGAGTGAGGGCAGTGCATTAGGCAACCACCTAATTGGCCTGTGCCCAAGGCCAGACATACATATAAGGCAGGCCTGATAGACACTCATGCCAGATCAGGTGACAGACAGAATGTACATGGATACTAACTTGAAATGGCAGCATAAGGTCATTACACCAATGATGTCTAGACATAATCACTTCCAGGAGGACTGAGTCTCAGACCATCAAAAGTGGAAGGTTACAACTTTGCTGTGATCAGCTTTTCTCTAAATTAGGACTGCTGAGGTCACACATCAGCTGCACTCTAGAGCCAATCAGTCAAATATGAGGAAGAAGGTGAGTTTTATTGCCTTCCCCATTCTCCTTCTTCTCTGAGTTTGTGTAAACTTGGAGTAGATATATTTACAGGAATATGTGAGCTTTTCCCCATATCAAGGGTGCAGGTGATGAAAGGAGCCTTGCACCCATTAAAAAAATTGCTTTCTGTGTTGTATGACCTGTGGAATGTTGCTGTCTTGAGGCAGTGGACTCCCAAGGATTTAAACATTTTAGTATAGATTAATTATTGTGAATCACAGTACTTCTAGATGGCCCAAATAATGAAACATGTGACCATGGATGGGAAAAGCTGCTAGATTGTTGAAATCTGTATCAGTATTCTCTTGTTCATAGGTTCATAGGTTCGTACTAGGCTATCTGCCCTAGGGCATTTATAAGCCTAGCCAGAGTGTGTGTGGCTTTCACCACCCCTTAGGATGAGAATACTACTCCCATTTAGGGTTTAGTTTGCTGTGCCTCTGTCTAGTAGTGACACAGAGATGACCCCCGGGGTAAACCTACGATCTCCCATCCACTCGTCAAGATTTCTCTTGAATAGAGCTAGTGAGGGGCTCTGCCTAACATGGATTGTGATTCTGTTCCAGAGTGTAGGGAGCCTCTGGGTTATGAATCTGTCCCTCCAGCATGTCCTATTTATTTCTTTGTTGAGGTTTAAGTCTCTTGCTCTCGTGGCTCTGATGGATTTGGATTTTCTGAGATGGAGCATGTCCATTAATTCCAGATTGGACATGGCCTTGTACGTCAGGCACAGGTCACCTCTGAGTAGGCGGTATGCGACTGAATAGAGCTGGAGTTTTTTCAGTCGGGCAGCATATGACATATGTTTAAGACCCTTTATCCTCTTGGTGAGGAACTTTCGGGGTCTTTCCAACTGCTGCAGGTGTCAGGTAAGATACATCCCAAATGGGGCATTGTACTCAATCATTGGCCTGATAAGAGAAGAGTACAGGGGCACAATGACCTCTCTTGATCTAGATGTGAAACCCTTCATGATAAGGTGGGCAATATAGAAGGTCTTCCTAACCACTTTGGCAATGTGAGTGTCAAATGAGAGGTTACTGTCAACCTGGGTCCCTAGGTCCCTGATTACCTCTTCCGTGTAATGGATTACCACCTATGTGGTAATTTGTGGGTACCTTGTTTTTCCCAAAGGGTATGACTATACATTTTTTGGCGTTCAGCTTAAGGCCATGGCTCTGGCACCAATTATCCGTTTCTATGAGGCCTCTCTGAAGGATGTTTGTGTCCGCTGGAGTATCAATTATGGCGCCCAGTTTGCAGTCATCTGCGAACTTTGTCAGCCACAATCCTCCTATGTTTGCCTGTACCTCAGAAAAATAAATGCCAAACAAGAGGGGTCCCAGGACTGAGCCCTGTGGGACACTGCTTGTGACTGGCTTGGAGTCTGACATAGCTCCAGCAACTCTGACCCTGTGGGCTCTGTCCTTGAGCCAGTTTGCAACCCATCTCGTGACATATGGGTTTACATTTAAGCTGGTGAGTTTGTCTATGATGCCCAAGTGGGGTATTGTGTCAAAGGCTTTTGCAAGGTCAAGGTAGGCTGTGTGAACTGCCTTACCCTCATCAATGGCCTTAGTGACTGTTTCAAAAAAGTCGACCAAGTTCAAAAGGCAGGATGTGCCCTTGACAAAGCCAAATTGGGTAGGATCCAATGTCTGTAGGTCCCCAATGTCTTAGTTTATGAGTTCCATAATGATCCTCTCCATAGCTTTGCAGACCAGGCTCGTCAAGCTTATGGGGTGGTAATTTCCAGGGTCCGTAGAAGCACTGCCTTTGTGAAGCGGGACCACTGTTGCCGTACGCCACTCTTTGGGTACGTATCCTGTAGTAAGGCTAAGATTAAACAGCAGCCTTATGTGTGGGTTTAGTTCCTCTTGGAGTTCATGTAGCACACAGCCCGGGACACCGTCCGGTCCCATTGATGCTGTGTTTTTAGCTTTAGAGAGGGCGGCTCTCACCTGGGCATCTGAGATGTTAGGGAGGCTACACTCTGCTGGGATAGTTATTTCTCCTTTTGGGGGAGGAGAAATTTGCACTGAACCTGTCTGTCAGAATGTTGGCAATGTCAGTGGGTTCAGTGTATTTTGTGTCATTTTGGACTAACTCTGAGCATATCTGGGAGTTTCCACCCAGGTTTCTAACATAGCTAAAGAAGGCCTTGTGATTGTCTTTTGTGTCTTTTGCGATTTTTCTCTCAAAGTTGGCCTTGGATGATTTTATGAGTGATCGTAGTTTTTGCTAGTACTGATCAGAGATGCCTTCCCTTTTAGGGATTTTGCTCTGTCATGTAGTAGCTTCCTCCTTCTGTTGTAAAGTTTGTTTATGGCTGGGGTCCACCAGACCGGGCGCCTGCCTTTGGGGAATGGGTCTTGGTTTTATTTGGGATTGCATGATCCATGCATTCTTGAAGGTGCCCGTAGAAGGCATTTGTAAAGGATTCAGCAGTGTGGGTTGTGGTTTCCACTGGCCCAGGGACCTTGAAGGATACCACTTCAGTCTTAAGAAGTATGAAGTTGGCTTTTGAGAAGTTCTTCACTGTGGTCTTTTGTGCAGGGGGTGGGGGCGGGATGTGGATTTCCAGTGAGATTAATTTATGGTCTGATCTTACCAATGAGGGATATACTTCCGGTGTGGAGCATTTTGTCCCCATGTTTGTGATGATTAGGTCTAGTATATTGTCTCCTCTTGTGGGAATGGTGACTAGTTGTTCCATAGCATTTGAGTTTATGAATTCTAGGAACCTTTGGGCTAGGGTGTTGGGGCTTGAGTAATGTTCCCAGTCTATGTTTGGGTAGTTGAAGTCTCCCAATATGATGGTATTTGGAGAGACATTCATACTCTCCAGTGTCTTCAGGAAGGCTGTGTGGGGTTCCTGAGTTTGAGAGGGTGGTCTGTAGCATGCTACAAACTGTAAGGCAGTTTTTCCTAGGGTTGTTGCACCTGGATGGTCTCCGATGCTTCGTGCGTTGCCACTAACCTGGAGGTGTGGGTATCTTTGATGAATATGGATACTCCCCCTCCTTTTGTAGTTCGGTCCAAGTTTTGGGGCCGGAAAGCATGATATGATATGTTGTATAGCTGTTTATGTACTATACTGCAAAGCTGAATGTTGTGACCCTAAGCAGCAAAATACTGCAATGGTGTCATGAGTTGCATCTTTGGTTACCCACTAATCGTAAAGGAAAGTAACTGAAATGCCAGGATGCAGAGTTTTATTACAAAAGGTAAATTATTTTTTACAAAATGATAGGTCACGAGAAATAATATTAGCATTTTGGTCATCTCAAACATTCTGACAATTCACTCCAAATACAATTCATTATGGGATGCATGCACTCCTAAAACAGCAACACCATACAATAGCCTTAAAGAGGCAAGGCTGTAGGATATATTAACAGAGTATGCACTTTAGCAACTTAAATTTACTTATCATTACACATAAAAAAATCAGGACTGATGAATGGTGTTACAAAAATATCCTTTGCATAATTCACTTCTCATTCCAGCACTATGTGGATGAATTATAAATGGCTGATATTAAAGCTTCGCCACTTATGTCTTTCTCTATTTCAGAGCAAGTAGGTCTGTATGCCCTTTTTTATCAGCTCTGTATGTAAACAAGCAGATTTGTAAGTGTAAGTGAAGGTGGTCTGTCTCTGTTTTTTTAACAAATTTGTCTTTGAAGTATTTATTCCTAATCTGCTTTCTAAGCTATGCCACTGTGCTTTGTAAAGATCCATTTTCATAGCAGCACTTGAGACAACATCACTTTTCTAACTTTTACTGACTCTAGTACCAGTTTGGAGTCAAAGGTAAACTTAGACTGTGACCCTAGAATTTATAGTGAATACACTCAAACGTTTTTTATAAAGATAATATCACTTATAGTATTCTGAAGCACAGGTAGAATATCACAATTCTTTGGACACACCGTTGTGGGACTGAACTCTACATGCCAGCTGTATCAAGCATACCTCTCAACTCTTCCTGACTTTGCAGGAGGTCTTTGATTTTACCTCATATTTCTGCCCTGTCATTTGTAATTTTTTTTCTGGTAGATATCTGAAGATTACTCTCAGCCAGTAATGCAAGACATTAGAGTTTCATGTTTTATTTTCGGAAAGTGAATACTGTGCACAGCATGTTGTTTTAGTAACTTTCTAAGTGAATTAGAGTAATAATTAGAGTAATATTTAAAAATTATTCCTGATTTTGAGCCTTTGCCTCACTATTGTTTTTGGATTTGTACATTTTTTTTTGCTTTGTCCAGAATTCTTAAGTAAAGAAGTTAAGAGTTACAGTATCAGGTATTATTGCCTGCTACTGTTGTACACAGCCATATAGAAATCATTTAACTTACTTGTCTAAGGCATTCAAGGAGACATCCAGCTCACAGAGGTTTGCAAAGGGTGCAAGACTTGGTTTTGACAGCTCTTCCAGTTCATTCAAGGAAATGTCTAGCTTCAGAATCCTAGGAAAGATTACAGGTGAGAGTAAAGACTGTGTCACAGTAGTAACAAGAAAGCTTGCATCATTTTTTTCATGCCTATCTAGTGCCCAGTAAAGAAAAACATTTTCACATTGAATGCTTTATCTAGTACTCTGCTTATTTAAAACCCCATTAGACTAAAGTTAAGAAACTGAATGCAGCATTTTGGATCTGAAAACTCTTCACTAGGTAAGCAATAATTTGTTTGGCAGCACAGCTGAGGATTCCCCCATCCACACACACAAAGTATTTCTTTTTTTTTTCCTGATAGATATCCCCTTTTAAACTGGCAGTAAATAAACGTGTTTGCATATTGTGGATGTATGCTGAATGTTAACAAAACTGAGATACCTTTATGCAATAAAATAGACTTAAAACCAGAGCAAATGAAAATTACTTACATCATACATGATGTAGCATAATTCTAAGCAATCTCTATTTTATTTCAGGTTAAATATATAGAAATAAAAATGCCCATACAAAGCCTGAGATTCAAGACAGTTCACAATTCAGAAATGGATGCACTAAGAAGGATGTTCTTCATATTCATCACTGCTGAATTAGTCTTAGCTATATGGGTTATATCCTGCCAAGGATATAACAGCCAGCCAGCTTCCAAAACTTTAGGACACCTTCCATGCACCCAAACTGTCAAGCAGCTTGAGCTGAGCTGACTAAAAGACAACCTTGGGTGTGAAGCCCTTCAGTGCGTTCCTGCCTCCGAAGAATATGCTTCCCAGAGGCATTTGAAGCCGTTGGCTTGTGCTTTCCTTAGCTGGGCAGATAAGTTCCCTTTAAGGAAAAAATCAGTTTCCTTATTTTTACTGATGTTTTATTACTCTCCTCTTCAGGAAAGTTATTTTAAAGCCACTAGTATAGCATTGTGTTTTAATGGATTGTCTCAAGACTGTTATATCATTTTAAATGGAGTGTTCCTTGTTTCTGTCAATTTAAAAGTAGCATTAACTAACTGATAAAATATTTTCTGTAGAAAAATCATGGTTATTTTTCATTGTGGGGCTGCCATTGTGTTTGAAAGTGCTTTTTACTGTGTTTTTCTGTCAAAAAGTAACTTTTGTGGACTGGTAGTTTTGCTGGCATTTGTTGATTGTTTTCCTCAGGATAGAGGCACCATTTTTAGTTTGACCATGGAACAAATTCTCAGTCCCACGGTGAGACCTTCTTTCAGCTACAAAAATCAAAAGTTAAGCAAACATCCTCTGCCACAACAGCAGGGTAGCAATTTGCCTCAACTGCATGTGAGTGACTCTGCTATTGCCATCTGTTGTGCTTCAGACCATTCATCTTTTACCCCGGATCTGTCTGGTGGAGCACCTACAGTCACTATGGACTGCGGGTTAGCCACAACTTCTGTGGTTGTTGGGGTCCCCTCAGTGGGCAAGGGAGAGTCACTCTTGTCAGTCCTGGGAGAGGGAACAGGGAACGTTTCTTTATTTTGTCAGAATGCTATGCCCATCCCTGGGGAAGCAGCAGCTGCCATTACTAAGACAGTTGGCTCCATTTTTCTGGTCAAAAAGAAACAGAAAACTAAGCATGTATCTTCTCCTCCTCATATTTCTTTGGATAGGAGTAGTTTACTGGGGCTGGCTCAGGGTTTGATTTATGCTGTTTATCCTTCTTGTATTATCCCTTTTGTCAAAAATTCGGGAGAATTGCATTCACAAGCAACTTCTTCAACATATTCTTAAGGAAAAGCTCCTGACCCCCACACAGCATGGTTTCAGACCCACCCATAGCACTGCCATGGCCTTATTAATTTTCACAGATACTATTAATAAAGCCAGAGATGAAGGCAAACTTGTTCCCTCTGTATTCCTTGATTTCTCTAAAGCTTTTGATCTACTATCTGACCAAAAACTTCCTACCAACTGTCTTCTCTCATGCTAGCGCAATCCACCATACTATGGTTTCACAACTACTTAACTGATAGATACCAGTCTGTTAAATGGCTCTTTATTTTTCTCCCTTCCTTCCTGTCAATACTGCTGTGCCACAGGGATCCCTTCTTGGCCGGCTACTCACTAACAATTTACATAAATCCTCTCAGCACATTTCCCTCATAAAATACACTGATGATTTCACTCTAATTTGCATTTCTGACAAGTCTTTAACTCTATTGCAAGTTGGCTACATGATAATCACCTGCCACTAAACCCTGCCAAAAAAAATAAATTACTTCCCTTTTTCCCCAAAATTCACATCTCCATAAAAACAACTTTAATTTTTTTTCCTTAAATAATGCCATGATTGAAGTTACCTGACATACAAAACTACTTGCATGACAATTGACGATAATCTCAAATTCGATTTATATACCCAAACAGCATCAAGAAACCTATCAAAAACTAGGCACCCTACATAGAGTATAGAAATCCCTTACAGAGTCTGCCATGGTAATGCTAGCTACCACTTACTTCTTACCCTCTCTCCTCTATGGAGCCCCTATCATGACCAACCTACAAGCCTCACTTAGTTGTAAACTTGAACAGTGCTAAAATAAAGTTGCCAGATTCACTTACAGCAAACCTTACTAGACCCACCACTGTTTAGTTCCAAAAACATTTGACTAGCTCAAGCTTCCTCACCACCTATCTTATACTCAGCTCACCTTAACTTGTAAAATCATTCATAACCCACCTATCTGTCCAGCAATTACTACTTCAATACTATCTTCCAAATTGTCACCTTTGGGCAAATAATAAAAAACTGCTTACCATCTACAAACTGCAAAGGGCTGCTGGGGTCAGTCTTTATTCCAATAGAGTAGCTAGAACTTGAAGTAAAACTCCAATATCAATCTGGTCTATCACACAGCTTCATCTTGTCAAACCATTACTAAAACACTTCCTCTCTGCCTCCTGGATTTGTCCCTGCTCCTCATCTGGGATATAGCTCTCTAACATCCTTCATTACCTTTCTTATACATTCCTTTAAAACACTAAATCACTTAACCTGTTTATCCCCTTCTAATATCTCATTTTATTGTACTATTTTAACTACTATACCTTCTTCTAATTAGCACATCCAAATTACTATTCCATTAGTACTTCTCTGTTAACACTCGGATTTGCTTATCGCCTCTAATACCTTACTTTATTGTATTTCTTAAATTACTCCTACCTATCTTATACACCACTCATCTATCTATAAAGTCTCAGTACAAGGTCTGTAATTTTTTTCATGAATATGAATACAAATGTTATTATACTGAGCATTATGCTATGTGTTCACAAACTGTATTATAAAATTTGTTATTGTAAATATTGATTGAATTAAATATGATACACCGGAGCTTTTCTCTACAGGCCTCAACTGAAAAGGTACCTGTGCCAAGTCAGACTTTCCCGGTAAACAAATGTCAATAAATAAATGAATAGTTTTCTGGTAAAGGAAAGAGAGATGCCTCCTTTCCTGAACAGATTCAAGATTCTGAATATAAAAAGGAAGATCCAAGGACGGATTCAGGGTTTTGTCCTCAGATTTCTGATTCATACACAGAGGAGAGCTCACTTTCTGATTTTCCTTGTGGGGGGTTCTCTTTCTCTGAGACTAATGCTAAAATGTCCCAGTGTTATCAGTGGGAGAACACTGAGGTTTCTAAGTCCCTCAGAAAATACTATGAGTTGTTAAAGAAGGATTTTTCAGAACCTACAATTCCTCATGTCCTGTCTGCTTTAGTGGATGTGTGTCTTACTGTCTGCAATTTTCCTGATAGTCAGCCGGTTGTCCCTAAAAAGCCAGATAGGATGTATAAAGTTCCTCAGCCTTTTAAATTTTTATACACTATTCCCAAACCTGATGCAGCAGCTATAGCCTTAGTTGAATCCTCTGCTGCTAAGCACTTAGTTAATTCTAATTCTACTCTTTCAAAGAAGGATAGGAAAATTGTTGATAGGCATGGGGGAAAAGTGTATACTTCTGCAACTTTGAATTTCACAATTTTAAATTGTCAGGTTCATACGTTAAAGTTAATTCTGACATATTGTGAAAGTATGAGAAATGGTTTATTTACAGTTTCTTCTTGTGAAGAAAAATCTGCTTTAAATAACTTTTTTTCTAATGCACAGGTCACGACTCATTGTTTGCAGTGTATGTATGACTTGATACTTTTCCAGGGCTAAAGTCACTGGTGGTGTTTTACGGAGGTTTACTTGACTACATTCTCAGAACTTCCCAAATTACATAAAAATGAGATTTTAAATTCTCCCTTTGATAGAGATTTAGTGTTTGGTCCCTGTGCTGCAGAGGTGATCAAAAAGTGTGATGAAAGGGACAAGCTGATCCAGGAAATCTCTAAGATTTTTCAGTACTACTTTTCCAAAGTGTCCAAGGGAGTTTCTTTCTACTCATTCAGTTTCAGCAAAGAACAGAATAAACAGTCTCAACAGAATTCAAGTAAACAGATGTTTAAGAAGAAGTGGGAAGGAGGTTCCAAAAAGAAGTCTCAGCCCTCTCAAAAACAAGCAGACTCCACGTTTAAATGAATATTCAAAAGACCTTTTAACCCCCTCCCACCCTGGCCTTTTTTTCTCTTCCAGAAAATCTAAATCTCCATTTTCTTTTTGGCAACAGATTGTTTCAGACAAATGTGTTCTGAAAATCATTTATCAGGGTTACAGATGGCAGTGGGAGCAAATTCTTCCTTTCCAGGGCAGGGGGTCATTTCTCATCCTGCAGATCAGACTGTTTTGTTTCCAGATGTTCTTCATCACATGCTATCCCAAGACGTGATAGATCTAGTTCCTCCTTCCAATGTGGAGAGAGGATTTCATTCAAGGATGTTCCTACTCCCAAAGAAAGAAAATGCTTGGAGAGCAGTCCTCAATCTTTCTTTCCTAAATCTGTTTGTGATAGTGCCCAAATTCAAAATGATGTCATTTCACAACCTGTTGCCTCTTTCTTCATCTTTCAAATTTCCTGGTAACACTAGATTTAAAATATTGTTATCATCACATTCCTATTCATCCAGACTTTGGGCGTTCTTTAAGAGTTTGTGAGTATGGATCACATTATCAGTTCTTTGTCTAATCCTTTGGACCATCCACTGCACCAGGAGTGCTCACAAAGTATATAGCTCTAGTTATAGCACATTGAAGGGTACAGGGTATCCAGATTTTTCTGTATTTAGACAACTTGCTTATCTTTGCACGGTCTTTTTCAAATGTCAGGAATCTCTTTCTTGTGTGAGAAATCTCTTGCAAAAGTTGGGATTCCAAGAGAACATTCAAAAGTCTTTCTTGACTCCCTCACACAGGATTGTGTTTCTGGGATGTCAAATTAATTCAAAATGCTTTTCTTCCACAGGAGAAAAAAAGATCTTTATTTAGATCTATTTCTAAGGTTTTCACCTCAGACTTCAGTCACTGCGAGAGAATACCTCAAAATTTTAGGTCTCATGGCATGTAGGATTCTCATGATACCTCTAGCAAGATACCACATGAGAAGGATACAGTGTTTGGTCCCAACATCAACATCCTTTATGTTTTCAGATGTTAGTACTGGAGTTTGTCAGAAGAGAAATCACTTGGTGGACACAACAGATATCCTTAAATACAGGTCTCCATTTCATCCTTCCTCTTTCCCACAAAGCAGTCAGTCACCATAAATGCTTTGTACATTGCTTGGGAAGCAGTTTCAGGAAAGATAAAAGTACAGGGGGTGGGAACACCATGGACAGATGCAAGCACATAAATATCAAGGAGATGTTTGCCTGATCAAGGCATTCAATTCTCTGAACTATCTTTGGCCCCCAGGGCCTCTTCAAGTGGTTACAGACAATATCACAGTGATGTGGTACATCAACAAGCAAGGGAGGATCCAGGTTATACCTCCTTTGCATACTTGCCATGTTAGCTTGGGATATAGCTTCATAACATAATCTCACTCCACAGGCATCCTACATTCCATCAGAACAAAATTTTGTGGCAAACAAAGTGAGCAGCACCAGGGCAAACACTAACAAATGAAAACAAGATCTAGGGGTCTTCTACAGTTTGATCCATCTGTAGTGAGCTCCTCAAGTAGACTTCTTTGCCTCCTCTCTGAACAGTCAACTGGCAAAATTCGGCAAGAAGGCCTTGAAGACAGATGCATTTTTTCTTTGGACAGGAATGTTCCTGTATGCCTTTCCACTAATACTCAGGGTACATCTGAAGATTCAGAAGGAATCCCCCAAGATCATTATGGTGACTCTCTTCTAGCCCAGGCAACCATTGCTCTCCCTTCATTTGGAAATGGCCATGGGCAATACCACAAATGTCCTCACAGAATGGATTTACTCACACAAGCAAATGGGTGTTTGACATACCCCGACAATAATTATCTTCAATTTACTGCCTGGATGATAGGGTCTTAATTCCTTTTAGGCACTTGTTTTCTGAGGGTGTGCAGCTGTTACTAATAGAGCCAAGAAAGCCTGCTACTAGAAAATCATGTATTAACAAATGGAAAAAGTTTTCTTGCTGGTGCCAACAACATATCCAGCACTCATTCAGGGCTAGTTGCTCTCTGGTTTTACAGTATTTGTGTGAGTTACTATTCTATGGCCTTTCTTATTCTTCTATCAAGGTTCATTTATTGGTCATTTTAGTATGTCTGCCCATTGATCCTTCCATTTCAAACTAGTCACATGTCAAAATGTTCTTGAAAGTGGTTTTACATAACAGGCCTCCAAGTAAACCGGTGCCTCCTCCTTGGGATCTTAATTTTGTGTTACAGAAACTAACACTTGTTCCAGTTGAAACAGCTAATCTGGCTAACTTGAATGTCTTAACACAAAAACAAATTTTATTGATTGCTCTGACCTCTGCAAGATGGGTATCTGAGTTGCAAACTCTTATGTTGAGTAAACCTTACCTCATTTTCCAGACAGACAGTGTTTCGTTGAGAACTAATCTTTCTTTTACACATAAAGTGGTATCTGACTTAAAGACTTTAAGCCAAACTACTCATCATCCCATTTTTTTCCTCAACCTAAAAATGAAGGAAGCTACTCCACACCTTGGATGTTCACAGACAGCTCAGGTACTATACAGATGACTTAAAACACAAATAATGGGGAAAAAAAGAAAGCCACTGCCCGTGGTAAAGAAAAAGCACTAACTTTAATGTTTCCACACTATTAAAACATAAAATAAATTAACATACAAAATTCTCTGATTAAGCGCTTTCACCTGATAAAATATTAAGGCATCATCAAAGTCAGTGAAAACATCTTTAAGCTCTATTTAAATAACACCAGATCTTAAAGTCAATCATTACATCATTTCCTACCATGTCAAATTATGTAATATGAAGAATAAAATCTCTAAATGAATAAATAGTAAAAATGAACAGTTAAAAGTTAAAAATAAGATATCTGGAATGCAACTGTAACCTGTTAAGATGGTAAATGAGACAAATCTTTACAAAAGGTAGACCATAAGCACTTTGACCCAGATAAAAACAGCCATCAAGTATAAACTTCACATAAAAAAAAATCAAACATCTCTTGCTCTCCTTTTTTAGAACATGCAAGAGAGATGTATTGTCATTAATGCCTGGCTTCTCTTTGTCATTTAATCTAAGTTGTCATTCTAACTCTTTGTTTTAACGTTCTAATTCAGGGTCACCCCCTCTCATTCCTGCTTTTGTTTTTTCTATCACAAAAAATATTTTTACTCATTGCATTCTGTAGTGTGCATTTATAAAGCACTAGTCTCTTTTCTTTTTCTTATATCCCTATTATGTTCCAGAATTCTGTCATGTAACTTCCTGATGGTCTTGCCTATGTAGAACGCAGGGAATGACACACATGTAGCAATATGTACAACTCCTTTGTATTGCAGTTGCAGTGTCCAGGATGGGTCTATATCATATGTTCGACGTTTGAAAACATCGAACATTAATTTATCGAAATAAAATGTTTGAAGTTTCAAACATCGAACATATGAAAAAAAAAGAAAAAAAGGGAACTTACCTGACTGGCGTAAGATGGGGGCAAGCACCCCTGCACCCCCCATGTGGGGGGCTGTGACCCCCACACCAACCGCTCTTTAAATAAACAACTACATTATAATGCGGTAAAGGGAAGATTTCCCTTTACTGCACTGTAGTGCAGTCTCGGAGTTGGTATATTTAAAGAGATGAGGCGGTGTTGGGGGTCAAACTTTGAACATATAATATAGACCCTCCAGGACACTGCAGTATCCTGTTGTATGTTTCAATAGTCACATAAGGACTAGCATTAATAAACCTACAACTACTGCATGCCCTGCATTTCGTCATCCTAGAGATGTATGTCTTTCTAAACTTTTCATTGTCACGTTCAAGTATTTCCTTGATATTTCTGCCCCTGCTGTATACAACTTTAGGTTTTGCACCTAATTTGTTTTTCAGTTCAGTGTCAAGCATGCTGTCCCATATCCTACATAAACTTTTTGCCAAATCTGGTGCTAAATGATTGTACTGCAAGACCATAACATCATTCTTAGGTGTTTCTACATTCACCATCATTATATTACTCATCCCACCTCTTAAAACGGGGCTAAATCTCGTAGAACAATTTTTTTATAACTTCTTTTTTAACTGATGTCAGAAGCTTAATGGAATAGCCCTTTTCTTGAACATTCCAATCAAAATAAAAATATTAAGCTTCTAACATCAGTTAAAATGCCACGAGACCTATTCAGCATCCCATTTTTTTCCCTGAACCTAAAAATGAAGGAGGAAAGCTACTCCACACCACAGACAACTCAGGTGCTATCTTAACAGAACTAAATCTTTCAGATCTTCAGATCAATTGTTCATTTCTTGTGAAGCTAAGTATAAGGGACAACCTGTGTCAAAACAGACTATTTCTAAATCGTTATTCAAGGCTATTACCTTTTGTTAGGCTCACCAAAACAAATCTATTCCTGGCAGGATCAAGGCCCACTCTAAAAGGACCTTGGCTTCTTCTATGGCTTTTTGGAAAGGGTTGGATTCTAGAAGTATTCTAGAAGCTGCTGCTTGGTCCTCTGTACAAATTTTTAAAAAATGATTATAAGATTGAGTCCTACTCTAGGTCTAGATCATGCTTTGCTATGACCATTCTCCATGGGATCCTACACCCTTTTCCTTCCATCTCACAACAGTAAAAAGGTGAATTGGAAGCCCAGGAGCAAAACAGCATGACAGGAAAAAAGTGTACCGAAAGTTTATTGACTAAGCAAAAATTTATAAAAAGTTAAGCACTTTTGTCCAGCAAGATATTAGGTCATCATCAGAACAATATAGATTAGTTCACTTGCTCCATGAATATTGAAGGGTAGAAAAGCTTTTGTATAGACTGAGTAAGTCAGTTAACAACAATTAAATAATTGAAAGTTGCAGAGACTGTAGACTAGCATAGATGAATACAAATAGTGCCAAAATAAATGCATAAATATAAACTGAATATTTCAAATAGTATAAACGTTTTAACATTTTATAATTGTTGTAATTTTGTAAATTTATGAATTTAGTGATTTTATAAATGTAATAAATATTGTATGATTGATTAATTCAAATAAAACATGTAAAACAAAAGCATATATTGAATAAACAGATTTAAGTGCAGGACAAATGAAATATTTTTTATAACTATAATGTCAACCTTGACAATAAATATAAGTGAAATGAGTCTTTCACCCACAGAAACTAATAACCAAAAGGAGTGTCTCACCCATATGAGAACTCCAATAAAACTGCTACATTAGAAGAAACATTCATTACACACCAGAATTTATGAACATTTTTTTATTTTCATTATCATTTATTTTTATGACAATAAGCATCGCAAGGTAACTAATGCTTTATACAGGCATAATATTTCTTATGATGACAATAATAAGTTTTTCTTCTTTGTTTTGGATCACTTAACCCCAAAGCCAATGGGTGGCCCATGGGCTGTACTAATGAATATGACGAGTTACTCTGGCTACTTCGCCTTAGGGCCAGAGACCAGCCCAATTTCATTTTGAATGATGCAGTATCAGTTTCCAGTGCCTTAAAATTAAGGGCTATGAAATTATAGATTCAGTTATGTATTCATCTCCAGATTCTTTACATCAATGTGCATCTATGTTGCAATTTGTTTTTTCTTTTATGACATACCTTTGTTTTTACAATATATCTTTATGGTATATTTTTACGACATATTTATTTTTATATTTTGTCAATGTGAAGGTTTTATTGGAGTTTTCATACTGTCTCAGGGCACTTATATTTATTGCCAAGGTTGGCATTATAGTTATAAAAATATTTAATTTGCACTGCATGTAAATCAGAGTAATGGTGAGTGTGGAAGAGAGGTGAAGAAGAGAATACAGGCAGGACATAGTGGGTGGAGAAGAGTGTCAGGAGTAATTTGTGATGGACGAGTACCAGTAAGAGTGAAAGGGAAGGTCTACAAGAGGGTAGTGTGACCAGCTATGTTATACGGGTTGGAGACAGTGGCATTGACAAAAAGGCAGGAGTCAGAGCTTGACGTGGCAGAGTTGAAGATGTTAAGATTTGCACTGGGTGTGACGAGGATGGACAGGATTAGGAATAAGTATATTAGAGGGTCAGCCCAGGTTGAAAGGTTTGGAGACAAAGCCAGAGAGGCAAGATTACGTTGGTTTGGACATGTGCTGAGGAGGGATGCAGAGTATATTGGGAAAAAGATGCTAAGGATGAAGCTGCCAGGTAACAGGAAAAGAGGAAGGCCTAAGATAAGGTTTATGGATGTGGTGAGAGAGGACATGCAGGTGGTTGGTGTGACAGAGCAAGATGCAGAGGACAGGAAGAAATGGAAACAGTTGATCTGCTGTGGCGACCCCTAACGGGAGCAGCCGAAAGAAGAAGAAGAAGAAGAAGAAGTAAATCTGTTTATTCAGTATAGATATATAGATATAGATATATATATATATATATATATATATATATATATATATATATATATATATACATATATATACATATATATATATATATATATATATATTTAATATATGCTTTTGTTTTAGGATATGTTTTATTTTAATCAATCACACAATATTTATTAAGTTTATAAAACCACTAAATTCATAAATTTACAAAATTACAAAATTATAAAATGTTAAAAGGTTTACACTATTTGAAACATTCAAATTAAATGTATGCATTTATTTTGGTACTATTTGTATTCATTTATGCTATTCCACAGTCTCTGCAACTTTAATGATTTAATTGTTGTTAATTGACTTATTCAGTCTATCCAATAGCTTTTCTACCCGTCAATATTTAAGGAGCAAGTGAGCTGATCTATATTGTTCTGATGAAGTCGTAATATCTTGTTGGACGAAAGCACTTAACTAATTAATTATTTTTTGTTCACTCAATAAACTTTCGGTATACCTTTCTCCTGTCATGCTTTTTTGCTCCTGGGCTGCCCATTCGCCCTTTTGATGGGGTGTTTGAGTATTTTTCTTGGCAAACTTCCTTTGTTGGTTCTCCTTCCACATCCAAAATATAGTTAGGTCTGGTAATCTACCCTTATAGCTAAGGCTACTGCAGCAGTGATCTATATTAAGAACATAGTACAGTTGTGTAAGTTGAACTTACCATAACAGTAGATATCCAAATGATCCCTCCCTCCATCCCACTTGTTTTTTTGGTGTGTTTTTTTTATGACAGGGTATGCACATTTATTTTTTTCTATTCCTAACTTTGTCCTTTCAAGGCTCAGCTTACTTCTTTCTACTGGCAGGAAAGCTGCAAACAGCTTTGCACCCAAACTTGTCTTTTATTCACCTCAGCTCAAGCTGTTTGACAGTTTGGGTGCAAGGAAGGTGCCCTAAAACTTTGGAAGCTGGCTGGATGTTATATTCTTTTAAGGATATCTGAGGCTACTGCAGCAGTGCACATTTGAACATCTACTGTTATGGTAAGTTAAGCTTACACAACTGTACTTTCTTTAGCATAACCACTGTACTAATTGGCCCTTGTTAGCCCATAATAAAGCATGAATAGTATTCTACCAAACCCTTACATATACAGGCCTGTGCATTCCAGAACTGGGTCCTATGTTCTGGGGAGTAATATTTCAAGGCAATGACAGGTACCCTGTGAGGCAGATCGACAACAACCAACCCCATGTTACTGGTGACATTATTCAATGCAATTCAAAGAGGGTGTTGGCTGCTATGTTGCTCCCATCTCTTATGCCAAAACTAAACTCATGAACCTTCCACAAGCTAAACAATTACTGCTCCCATCTAGAGGCAAAAAAACCTCTACCAATACACATCAGAGTCATTGGGTATCTCCAGTACCAGGAGCTAAAACCACCCATTTCCTTAGTTAGCCTCTGCCTGTACCTTTGTTCCCACTATCCTATTTTGAAATTATCATTTTCTTTACACTTACAAGTAATGTCCCTCTTGGGCAACAGGTCATTATGCAGTCTCTCCTGGACATAACTTATGGAATGGGCGTTTTTAATAAGTCTAGAAAAGGGTCACAGTTTAGATTATATCCAAAATATGTGTTTCCAGTCCCCCCAACAGCATCTCTTTACAATGCCAAGAAACCTGATTGCTGGCAAGAAGCATTCTGACTTGCATTTTTTGGGTAATAAAATAATGATGCAATAATTACCAAGAGTATAAATATCATTCAATTAGCTTTACGGATTTCCACATGGCCTCTAATGCAAACTCATTGGCTTCCTCTCACAGCTCCACGCTGAGGATCCTCACCCAAGAGTCCTAGTAGGAACATTACTTAGGTGAAATTACAGTAGCCAGAGCCCCCACTAGTCATAAGATCAGCCTCCTGCAGGTTTTTAAGATAATTGCCCCTAAAACACATGTATAATTTTACCTTTTGGTTGCCTTTACCACACCCTTGCCTCCAAAAACACCTAACCAATAACTAAATAATTTTGTTAAGTCAGATAGAGATCTTTCACCTCATTATCTCATACATTTCTGCCCCTGTCAGTCAAATAGTTGACTCCAGCTATGCAACCTCCACAGCTCCGCTGGTCTGTCACTTCAGCCAACTCTGAGGACCAAATCCTCAAGCTAGCCGTTATACCTAAAAATTATGAAATTACCTACTTTGTCCCTGAACAGCCCAAATTTCCTAAAGAAAATTCCTAGCAACACACACACACACACACACACACACACACACACACACACACACACACACACGAACACATACACCATCCTTTGTAGTCACAGGAACTGATATATACTTGTAGATAGCAGCTTTGTTCCTGTTAAAAGCTTTTAATTTACTTCAGTGGTAAAGTACACCCTAAATCCAGCTGTTTCATTCAAACCTGAAATTCATCCACCCATCCCTCAACTTGGAAGTCTTAAACCATCTCTACCTTTCAGTCTCCAGTGAAAGTCCATTTCCACCTGTCTCTTTCATACCACCAACTATAATTCTAAATACTGAGTTTCCATTTCCCAACATTCCTGAAGGATTGTCCAAAGCTAAAGTCATAAACACATACAGTGCACAAGTAAATAAAGACATTCTAATTGGAAGTATCTACTGCTCCACTGATAATATTAAAAGTAACCAATCAACCAAATATGTATTATTTTTTTGATAATACTTTCATAATTGTTGTGCCAACTACTAAATCATGCCCTCTTATTGTATACCTCTAGGTTTCCATACTTAATAACATCTTCTTTCTGGAGTGAAATCAAACATCTTAGTGTGTCCATATTTACTTTTTCCCCATTCCAAAAGCTTAATTAAATAATGAAGGGAATTAAACTTGTTTGGCACATTCCACCTCAAAGTATGTGTTCTAAAAGTCTCTAGGTGATTCAGAATCCATTCTTTAGACAGGTATTATATAATTGGCCCATAACCATATTAAAAGTCCAGCCATCTTTATTTTCTCAACCCCTTTAGAGAGAGTTCCACATCTGCTTAATGATCTTTCTTAATTACTCTAGAAAAAGGATGTATTTGAGTCACATAAGTGAAGATTGTACCTAGTGGTTCTACTGATACCTCTAATATTAGCCTTAATACTTTTAGGTAATCCCCATTCTGACAGTTTCCACTGTTTTCCTTCTGTTTGCCTGAGTTCCTTTAGCTTTTCATCTGTAAAAGAACAGTACAAATATACATGTCTTCACTGTATCATCGTCTTCCTCTTATAGGTTCAGAGGTTCATAGGTAGGTACTAGGCTATCGGCCCAAGGGCCTATGTAAGCCTAGCCAGCAAGGTTCTATAGCTTATGCCACCCAAGAAAGTTATTTTCCTGTGCCACTGTCGAGCAGAGACACAGAAGTGATCCCCGAGGTGTATTTCCTATTTCCCATCCACTCATCAAGATTTTGCTTGAAGAGTGCTAATGAAGAACTTTGCTTGACATAGATGGATAGCTTGTTCCAGAGTATGGAAAGTCTCCAGGACAGGAATCTATCCCTCCAGCATGTCCTATTTATTGTGGTGAGAAGGTTTAGGTCCCCAGAGCATGTAGCTTGGAGGGATTGGGATTTCTTTAGGTGTAGCATATCCAACAGCTCTGGGTTTGACATAGCTTTATATGTTAGGCAGAGATCACCTCGGAGTAGGCGATATGCTACGGAGTAAAGCTGGTGTTTTTTGAGACGGTCAGTGTAGGGCATCTGTTTGAGGCCAGTAATCCTCTTTGTGAGGTACTTCTGTGGCCTTTCCAGCTGCTGCAGATGTCATGTGAGGTACATTCCAAAAGGGGCATTGTACTCTATAATGGGTCTAATGAGTGTCGAGTAGTGGGGAACAATGACCTATTTTTTCCTGGATGAGAACCCTTTTGTGATGAGGTGTGCCACATAGAAGGATTTCCTAACTACTGTGGTGATGTGATTATCAAAGGAGAGACTACTGTCCACCTGGGTCCCAAGGTCTCTTGTCACACATCCGGCTTTAAGTAGACTGCCACCTATGGGGTAGTTCATGGGTACAAAGTTTTTACCAAAGGGGATGACGATGCACTTTTTTGCATTGAGCTTGAGACCATAGCGCTGACACCAGGCATTTGTCTCAGTGAGGCCCTTCTGCAGGATGTCCACATCATTTGGGGACTAGACTATGGCTCCTAGTTTGCAGTCATCTGTGAACTTCATTAGCCAAAGTCCTTCTGTGTTAGCCTGTACTTCAGAAAAGTAGATACCAAACAGGAGAGGTCCCAGGACTGAACCCTGTGGTACTCCACTTGTCACTGGTTTGAAGTCAGATTTGGAGTCTGCAACTTTTACAGTGTGGGTTCTGTAAGTGAGCCATTTGGCAACCCATCATGTGACGTAGGGATTTATACCTAGTTTAGTGAGTTTAGCTATAATTCCAGAATGGGGGATTGTGTCAAAAGCCTTGGCAAGGTCAAGATAGGCTGTGTGAACCACCTTACCCTCATCTACGGCTTTGGTGACTACCTCAAAGAAGTTGATCAGGTTCAGGAGGCATAATCTACCTTTCAGAAACCCGAACTGGGTGGGGTCCAGAGTTTGGAGGTTACCAATGTCTTTGTTTATGAGTTCCATGATGATACGTTCCATGGCCTTAGAGACCAGACTCGTCAGGCTAATAGGACGATAGTTCCCAGGATCAGTGGTGGCTCCCCCTTTGTGGAGTGGGATAACGTTTGCTGTGTGCCATTCAGTGGGCACAAAGCCTGATGTGAGGCTATGACTGAACATGGTGCTTAGGTGGGGAGCTAGTTTGTTCTGAAGTTCATATAAAATGCAGCCTGGCATGTTGTCCGGTCCCATGGATGCTGTGTTTTTGGCTTTAGAGAGTGTAGCTTTTACCTGCATAGTGTTGATTACAGGGACTCTGCATTCTTCCTGTATAGATATGGGCCCTTTAGGGGGTGAGAGGGGGTTAAAGTTAGCACTGAACCTATCTGCCAGGATGTTGGCAATATCAGTTGGTTCTGTAATTTTCATGCCATTGTACTGTAACTCAGAGCAGATCTGGGTGTTGCCATTGAGATTCTTGACATAGCTATAGAATACTTTGTGGTTGTCCCTAGAATCAGTGGCAATTTTGTTTTCATACCAAGTTTGGAGGAGGATCTTATAAGGCATCTCAGCTTCTTAATGAGGCTGACCAGGGATATCCTCCACTCATGGGATTTTATTCTGTTTTGCAACTGTTTCTTCCTCCTCTTGTAGAGTTTGTTTATGGCAGGGAACCACCAGATTGGCTTCCTTTTTTTGGATGGTAGCATCTTGTTTCTGTTTGGGATATCACAATCCATGCACTCGTGTAAGTGCTTATAGAGTGCATTTGTGTAGGATTCAGCAGTCATAACTGTATTGTCCATCTGCATGGCTGTGATGAAGTTTGCCAATTCTGTCTTAAGAAGGATGAAGTTGCCTTTGGAGAAATTTTTTGCCGTGGTTTCCTTAGTGGGGGTGGGATGTGGATATCTAGAGTCATTAATTTATGGTCGGATCTGACCAATGAGAAGTTGACTTCAGGTGTGGAACACTGGTCACTCATGCTGGTAATGACTAGGTCTAGGATATTGTTGCCCCTGGTGAGGGTGTTGATAAGTTGATCCAGGGCACTGGAATTTATGAATTCCAGAAAGCGTTGAGCAAAGGAGTTGGTACGAGTAGTTTTCCCAGTTAATGGTGGGGTAGTTGAAATTGCCCATTATTAGGGTAGTTGAAATCGCCCATTATTAGGGTGTTTGGTTGAACCCTAATGTTTTCCAGTATATCAAGAAACAGCAGCACAAGTGAGCTGGTATCACCAAACGGATGCACAATAAATGAAAACCGAATGAAAAGTAACAAACTTCTTTAATGGACCATAAAATAATAAAATAACATTAAGTGCTTTCATCCACTGATATGGACTTCATCAGAATGCCATATTAACTAGCAAACAATAAATTTAAAAACTTTTTGGCACCAAACTCCTCCTTCTTTACCATAGTGCATTAAAGAGACATCGCCTTTCAATAATTGCAATGTATTCGCTAGTTTATAACACATAATCTATCAACTAATCGTATAAATAAATATCAATCCTCATAAACAAAATTACTAAAAACATATATATATATATATATATATATATCTGTACTAGTATGGCTAAGACAATATATATATAATAAAGTAGAGAAACAGTAAAAACTGTATATCGCAACAACGATTTGCTCATCAGCATTATAATTAAAAAATAACTATGTTGCTAAGAATATACATGCATAAAAATATACATGCAATTTTGGAAGCAGGTAGTGTCACTTTGGACAATGTTAATAGGACAGTTATAAAATTTAAACAGGGTAACTGCTGTACTAAAAACATTGTATATTTGGCCAAATGCATGTCATGTTCTGGTTTTTATATTGGAAAAAAGGAACGCCAATTTAAAAGGCGGATTTACGATCATTTATATTGTATAAAGACCAAAGACATGAACAATGCCTTAAGTAGACATATATTTGATAATGGAGAAAAACATGTTTTCAAATTTGGTATTATAGACCAGTTGAAAATAGACTCTAAAGGAGGGAACTTTAAAGCCCTATTGAATAGGAAGGAGGTAATATGGCAAATTTTCATGGACGCCGGAAGGAAACCAGGATTAAATGATTTTATTACCATTAAACCTATATTAGAATTACGTTAGCATTATATTTAATAAGGTTCACAATAGGAATTTATTTATATTCCATAGTATTCACTATGATAGACGAAACAAGTCATGTATATTGTTACCTTTTCATAGGTTTTTTATTGTTCAGAATGTAATTTGAGTACGAATATCGTAAGTGTTACTAGTCATTTTTCAAAGTATATTCCATGCCTCACTTATTTTTATGCATGTGTATATTTTTATGCATGTATATTTTTATGCATGTATATTCTTAGCAACATAGTTATTTTTTAATTATAACGCTGATGAGCAAATGGTTGTTGCGATATACAGTTTTTACTGTTTTCTACTTTATTATATATATATATTGTCTTAGCCATACTAGTACAGATATATATATATATATATATATATATATATATATATGTTGTTAGTAATTTTATTTATGAGGATTGACATTTATTTATGTGATTAGTTGATAGATTATGTGTTATAAACTAGCGAATACATTGCAATTATTGAAAGGCGATGTCTCTTTAATGCACTATGGTAAAGAAGGCAGAGTTTGGTGCCAAAACGTTTTTAAATTTATTGTTTGCTAGTTAATATGGCATTCTGATGAAGTCCACATCAGTGGATGAAAGCGCTTAATGTTATTTTATTATTTTATGGTCCATTAAAGAAGTTTGTTACTTTTTATTCGGTTTTCATTTATTGTGCATCCGTTTGGTGATACCAGCTCACTTGTGCTGCTGTTCCATTGTTGTTTTGCTGGTGTGGTGAACTTTATGAAGTATATCAAGAAAAGAGGAGTAGGAATCCTGGGGCATGGTGGGGGATCTATAGCAAGCTACAATTTGGATTGCTGTATGGACCAGAGTTTGCTGCACTTGGATAACCTTGGATGCATTATGCTGAGCAACTAGCCTAGAGGTGTGGATATCCTTAATGAATATGGACACACCTCCGCCTTTGGTTGCCCGGTCCAGGTTAGATGGCCGAAAGGTGTGGCATGAGTTATAGCCTGGTAATGCAGGGGTGCTCTCTGGAGCCTTTAACCAGGTTTCAGTCACTGCACAGATATAGATGTTCTCCATTTTAAGGAGTGCTTCGAAGGAGTGCATTTTGAGATTTAGACTTCTAGCATTGAGTAGCATTACCCTCAGTTTTTGCTTGCCTGTTCCTGTTCCGGTGGTGAATTTGTCATTTGAACCTTGCCTAAAAAAGGCACTATAGGGGCGACAAGAGCCTTAGCCAGTATCCCGAATCCCAAGGGCGCAGGCAATCTCTGGCAAAGCATCGTGGTCTGCTGACCATGTCGTCCCAGGCAGACAGATACTGGATCCCCTTAGAATGACACCAGAAGCTTAGCCAATTGTTGAAGTCAATCATTTTGTCCTTGTACTGTGGTATCATTCTGGGCGATGGCAGGATGCTACTCAGGGCTAGGGTCATACCTGCCTGGGCTACAAGATTGGAGAGCTCTTCCATGTCTCTTTTCATGTAGTCCAGGGAGGTATGTCTCAGGTCATTCACACCAACATGGACAATGACAGAGTCATATTTGTACTTATTGTGGAGTGACTTGAGTACGTGGGCTATGTGGTGGATCCTGGCACCCGACAGGCAGCTGACAGTAACCTTCTCCTTGTTTAGCCTGGTGAGTGGGACATCAGTGTGCCTGACTATAGAGTCACCTATGACTAGTGTGTTGGGTACATTGTTTCGCCTTATCGGCTGTGGTTGAGTGGCACACTGAGTCTGTGGGCTATGTGTCATGTGGGTTGGGTTGGGGGGGTGGAAGTTGCTTGTGTTTCTGCTTTGGAGGTCTCTGTTGCTTGAGCAGATTATTACTGAGAGCCTCCGTGAATGTTTTTGTGTTTCTATTTGTGGATTTTGGTGGTGTAGGTTTAGTGGGACTGTGTGATGAGTGTGGTATGGTGCAAGTGTTTACCTTCTCCTCTTGACTGTCAAGTTCAGTCTTGGTTGGAGAGAACTTTACCTCCAGGGTGGCTAGATAACTGCATCTCTCACAGGTTGTACTGTTGGGTGGTAGGAGGAGAGGGTTGTCTGTGTACATGAGGCAATTGCTACATTGCCCCAAGATGCCCAGATTCATCAGATAGACAGGAGAGAATACTGGGAGCTGACCCTTGGACATGCCTAAATAAAAAACTAGTTTCCTCTAGACAAGTGAAGAAAGTGAGTACAAGAGCTGTTTTTCTCTAAGCAAGTGAGGAAAGTAAGTACAAAAAACTGTTTTCCTCTAGGTAATGAGGAAGGTTGAGTGCTGTAGTAATTTGTAGCTTATTTAGTGCTTACAACAAGTTCTGAACAAGTGCTGAGCACGAATAAGCAAATTCAAGTGCTAAAACTAAGAATCTGTATCTAAACTAGACTAATTACAGGAAAGAAACAAGTGCAAATGCGGGCTTTTAAATCAGAAAGTTGAGAGAGATGGAAAATTTGCCCAAACGGCCAATAACTACAATTTCTGGGCCAGAAACCACTCCTTATGTGGTAGATAGGTTACCTAGTACTTACCACTCCCACTGATAAGCTAGCAGGATTCCCTCCAACACATAAAGGCTTGGGGGCCTCAGGAGCTTACAAACAGTCCTGGATACAGCAAATCTGTATCTGAACTAGACTAGTTACAGGAATGGTGGAGGGGGGGGGGTGAGCAAGTGCAAATGTGGGCTTTTAAATCAGGAATTTGAGAGAGCTAGAAAAACTGCCCAAATGGCCAATAACTACAATTTATGGACCAGAAACCACTCCTTATGTGGTAGATAGGTTATTTAGTGCTTGCCACTCCCACTGATAAGCTAGCAGGCTTCCCTCCAACACATAAAGGCGTGGGGGCCTCAGAAGCTTACAAACAGTCCTGGTTATAGCAAATCTGTATCTGGACTAGACTAGTTACAGGAAAGGCAGGAAAAAAGCATTTTTTTTTACGGTTAAGCAAAACACAGGGAGATTCTAGCAAAGTTTTTTTTTTTTTTTTTTTTTTTTTTTTGTAAAGGAAAGAGAGAGAGGAGAAGCAGAAGGTAATTCAAGGTTAGGAAACTAAGTGGGTTAGCCTTCTCAAATGTTCTCTCTGTATTAGGTAGAATGAGCTAATGACACAAGACTGGGAGGAGTGTCCCAGATCAAATTTACAGTAGGGGCAGGCAACTGCAAAGCCACCAAGTATAACAGCAGGACACCAACAGAGACGGAGGGTGGGAAACAATACTACAGCTACTAACCTGCACTCTTTTAGACAGTAAACACTACAGAAATGTTTATCACAGCAGAAGAACAGCAGTGAGCCAAAAAATGAAAGTTTTAAACAGATAAAGGAGCAAGGTGACTTTACAGAATGCATTTAACTGCAAACAAATCAGTGTTCTTGACAGGAAATCAGAACAAACAAATAGGTGTTACACAAGTAGAGAAAAAAAGTTATTTTAAATATTTTCTGTGGTTTGAGCTCTGATGTCACCGTGAATATATATTTAGTATTGTCTTATTCTTTTATTATTTATTATTAAATATATTTAAACCTTTCATTGTGGCTGATCTGTGTAGAGATATTTAAGCTTTGAGAGTACTTGCCTATTTATTTGATGACACTGTGTGACCCATACCTAATAGTCTTGCTCTTGGTCAAACTTCCATTTGTATTAGTATTAATATTACACAGTAAAATTGGACACCCTTTGTTAAGGGCCTTAAAGTAGCTGATAAGGGGTTCTGGTGGCAGGGGTAACTACCTGGGCAAAAGAGGGCATAGCAAGTAAACCTGTGCCACCCTTTCCCAGGTGTGTGTGTGTGTGTGTGTGTGTGTGTGTGTGTGTGTGTGTGTGTGTGTGTGTGTGTGTGTGTGTGTGTGTGTGTGTGTGTAAAACAAATCTCCAAGAGTATGTGTGTCAACTACTTGGGCAAGGACATGAAACACTGGTTGGACAGAGACAGTGTTGGAGGATTTGGCTTGGAATCCTGGCTAAGGTCTCAACTCTATAGTTATATGCCAGTGGGGAGTCTTACTGGGGATCTGCAGAAAGAGGGAGAAACCAGCCCCGGATGGACTGTGGTCTCGGTGTGCTCTTAAGGGAAATTGCACTTGATGCAAAGAGTTGCATCTGAAAATACTGTGTGTGCACCTGTTATCATCTCTGTGAACATCCCCCACTGTTAACAGTGGTGAGGATTGAGGCTCCTTAATTACTGATCCAGCAGAGGGTCATCACATTTAGTGGGCAGTGGTGGGATATCCACATCACATTTGGTTGGCAGTGGTGGGATCACTACATCACATATTGGAATTCAGTGGTGTGGATATTAAACTCCTATATCCTGTAAACAGTGGCCACTAAAGAAGGTGTTAGTACTCTCAAGCAGCCACACAGTCATTCAGAGTTTCATATCACAATAGTTTTATATACTTTTTGTTAGCTTTGTTAGTTAGGGAGAGCAGGCGAGGATGTCAGCAGAGAATTATGGCAAGCTGACAAGGAGACAGTTGGCTGAGATGTGCCAAGCCAAAGGACTGGTGCATGCCAATCTGACTAAAGCAGAAATGATTGCAGCCTTAGTCATAGCTGCATCACACGCCAGCAACTAGGAAGACAGCCACACTGACCTTGGGGATGTACAACTCTCAGAAAATGGACAGTTCAACTTTGCCTCAGAGGACTTAAAATCTGTCTGGCGTTAAACAGACTTGAACCGGAGGCCAAATGGTTGGAACTAGAATCAGCAGAGAAACTGTGGCATTTGGAGGCTGCAGAAAAGGAGAAACAGATGGCATCAAAATCAACAGAGAGACGGAAACATCTGCTTTGTTATGTAACACCCAGATTACAGAGAGTGATAAAAT
This sequence comes from Protopterus annectens, assembly GCF_019279795.1. Lineage (NCBI taxonomy): Eukaryota > Metazoa > Chordata > Ceratodontiformes > Protopteridae > Protopterus > Protopterus annectens. The sequence goes on along the minus strand of NC_056745.1, from coordinate 1,373,105,170 downwards.
TTTTCTATCAGGAAACCTTCAGTCCACACAAAAAGGCAGCAGTTTTCCAAAACAGAAGGTAGGAAAAAAAGAGGCAAAGGGCAGATGAAAAGGAAAAAATCAAAATTGAACATGAAAGGACTGAGTAACACTACTATATATACTACTATATATACTCTTAGATGGTATAGGTTGTACTGGTATTAGGATGTATTTTCACAGCTCAGGCTAGTAATGTTTCTACTCTGTTAACTGAACTGCGCTGCTTTACTCACAATATAGCTTTGGCATTGTTTTTTAAAAAATCTAATAAAAACAGTAATAGTTTGACTGAGGGAATGAGCACTTTTGAATGCTATAAAAAGAAGAGCATTTTTTCACCGGCTTTACATCCGTATATAGAATGCTTTTTAAAAGTTTGCGAAAATGATTTAAATAAACATTACAATAATTTTGACATAGGCGCCATGATGCTTTTTCACAATGTCTCTAAGGAAGAAAGATTAGCTTTGAATACCCTATCCAATGACAGAACAGTGACTATTAGGCCTGCAGACAAGGGAGGGGGAATTGTCATTCTTAACAAAACAGATTATATTGACTACATGGTCACACTTTTGAATGATGACCTTACATACAAAGAGATAGATAGGAAGATAGTTGACAAGTTAATATATGAAGTACATCATGAACTTTATGATATGATGGTAACCAGGCAAATTAGCCATGATTTCTACTTGTTTCTACTCATTGAACACCCGCTGATACCCTACATCAAGGGGTCACCCAAAATGCACAAGGGTATCATACCACCACCCTTACGTCCGATAGTTGTAGGACACCAGTGGGTTACAGAAAATATGTCTATATTTATTGAAAGAAAGTTAAAACCCATAGTTAATAAAATCAGTACTATTTTAAAAGACTCATATCAGTTGATTGATCATCTCAGCAACTTACAGGAAAAGGTCTTAGAGAAACATCTACTAGTTACACTAGATGTTAAGAGTCTTTTTACGGCGATACCCAATGCATTTGGCCTAGAGGCAATAAGACATATATTAAATGTTTCTAAGATCTATAATAACAGTGAGCAAATTTTACTTAATGCTTTATTAGAGATAGTGCTTACTAAGAATGCCATGATGTTTAACAACTCTTACTACTTACAACAGTGGGGGGTGGCCATGGGCACCCCCTGCGCCAATTCATATGCTAATTTGGTTGTATACAAATGGGAGACCACATGTCTATTTACACACATAGCATATCACAAAGTAGTGGCGTACTTTAGGTTTGTGGATGATATACTGCTCATCTGGAATGGAACACCTGAGGAGCTTGTAGCCTTTATTAAAGACTTGGAAAAATCTACAGACTTTCTTAGATTTTCCATTGAATACTCATACTCAAGTGTTAATTTTCTTGATCTCAACATCAAGAAGGAAAATACAGGGAGGTTAGTTACTTCTCTCTATAGAAAAGAGTGTTGGAAAAACACATTATTAGCATATGACAGCATGCATCCCAGATTTATTTTTTCGAATATAATCAAAGGGCAGTTTACTAGAATCAACAGGATATGTCAAGATAGTAATGAACGCACTATCCATTTTGACAAACTTGAATCCCTTCTTTTAGATAGAGGATACAATCAGGATGATATAGCATATATAAAAGAAAAATTTGTCAATAATGACTGTTACAAACCAAGGGCTATGCATCAGTACAATAATGGTAACAGACAATTTGAAACTCAAGAGTACAAACAAATAAGATGCATTATCAGTTACACTAGCGATAATAAATACATCACTGATATTATTAGCAAAAACTGGTCAATATTAACCACTGATGATGAAATAAAAAGTTTAATAGGAAGTAGAGCCACATTTACATACAAAAATATGTTAAATCTAAAAAGAATTTTATGTCATGAAAGGCTCAATAATACAATCACAAAAAAGGACACTAGGGGTACTACCCCATGTGGAGGATGTACTTCTTGTAAATGGGTATCTAAGGACACGACTTTTTTACATCCTGAGTTAACACAGGAAGTTGTCATTAATTGCTCAGCAAATTGTGATGATACCAACATTATTTATTTAGCTACTTGTGGGTCATGCCCCGCATTTTATGTGGGCATGACAACTAGGAGGCTCAGGGACAGGATACAAGAACACCTGTATGCAATAAAGAAGAAAGATCATAAGAATGCACTCTTTAAACATATTTCTGAACACCCAGACCATACTTTTGTCTTTAAAGTACTACAAAAAAGAGTGCCCAATATAAGAAAAGGTGACAACTTTAATGACTTAGAACATCTAGAGTTAGACTGGATATTCAGAATCAGAGCACACAAGTACCCTGGTCTCAATAGCTATGTTAGTATTAGATCACATCTAAAGAAAAGAAAGTATCATTAATAGGTGACCTTATAGTGTCTAATGTGAATTCCTGGTTAAATGATATGAATTATCAGGACGTTGTTATACATATATTTTGAAAAAGCCACATGTATATATATCTTTATTGCAGAAGGACATGCCTTTCTGGTCTGTATATTTATAATGTACTGTTGATATAATATTATTATTTTTGTTACATATTTGACTGGTGACTCTAATCACATATATGTCTTATATATGATATGACTTTCTATTCCGCCTCCCTTCGGTCACAGGCCTTCTAAGCAACTCAGAATTGATTATCTTCATTTGTTTTCAGGGTAATATTAATGGGAAGGAATGAATTTCATTATTCTATTTGTAATGTTTATTTATCATGATTTTTGTTTTATATATACTTTTTAGAGATATTCTTTATGAAATGGTTTTTTTGTAAATACATATTATCCTGTCACATTATGAATATCTTATTTCTTTAGGGTATGAGTTTTTAGTATAATATGATATATAGGGTTTTCTTTATATATAATGTAATTCCGCTATATATAATGTGTTTTCTCTTTTTTATATACAGCTTTCCAATTTGCTCTTCATCACATGGTCAGCTTCAAAAATATTTGGTATTTCTGGCGCCTCTATATACATTGCACATTAGTGTTTTCTGTTTTTATTTGTTCAAAATTTTTGGTATATATATTAATTACATATTATATATTATATATTTATAACTCTTTTGTGCGTGCACAGCACATATATATATTAAATAGATAATTAACTAATCAATAATTTTTGTTTTTATCTCACATATTAGTATTCAGACATATATTTCTTTTGATTATTTAGATATGTAATGTTTATAAATAGTAGCATACTGATTTAGTATATAACACATCATACACAGACGCTTTATATATAAAAAGTGCTTTTGGCAGCTTGTTGCTATTCCATCATGAATTTGGTCTTCTTATATTTGAAACAGCGAACACTATTACACTCAGCGGATTATGTTATGTGAAGCAGGAAGTTACAATATATAATCGCTATTGTGTTCACTTCTAAATGAAGGCTATGGATGAATTTCATTGAAAAAATATGAACATTGTGATTTTTATTGCGAGTAAAATAGTGAACATTGTGTTTCAATATTAACGCAATGGGCTGTTTTTAAAAAATGTGATTTTCTCAAAATATGTGTTTTTAAACTGTGATTTTAAAATTTACTTCAGCGATTTAATACTGTTTTAATATTGTTTTATCATCCAAGATATATATACATATATACCTTTAAAAAGCGTTGACTCTAAGAACCTAATGATTTAATTGATTATTTAATTGATTCATTAAGAGTTGCTGTTTAAGATATAAAAAGGAATGATTTATTGCTTTATTTTATACTTGTCTGATGAAGCGTGCATTGGTGGCACGCGAAAGCGCTTACTTTTTTTGGTTTTAAAAGAATTAAAGCTTCTACAAATATTCGTGGTGTTTGGTCTAACTTCTATATTTCATTTCCAAAACAGAAGGTAGGAAAAAAAGAGGCAAAGGGCAGATGAAAAGGAAAAAATCAAAATTGAACATGAAAGGACTGAGTAACACTACTATATATACTACTATATATACTCTTAGATGGTATAGGTTGTACTGGTATTAGGATGTATTTTCACAAATCACATATAGAAAGGAGAGTCAGGTCACCATGAATGAAAATATTTTTTTTTTGTGTGTAAATATCTACTTGAAAAAATGTCCTGTTTTAAAAAATGGAAATGTGTAGCATATCCAAGCCTAATTTTGTCACACACATGTTCAGACATGATGGTGTGCATTTGTCAAGATCAGGGAAGAGAATTTTTGCTGCAGATATATTGCAAAATTTGACAAACACAAGACATGATTTTTGCCAGGTTGAAAATCTAACAGTTCACATTTAGCAACATTTGATGCATCTCTGATAGTTGTTAATGCTAGGAGCATTAATAATAAAGTTTTTATTGAAAAATTTGTTATGTTCCCACAAGACTGATGTTGCTATAGTTTGTGAAACATGGTTAAAGAACAATGACTGAGAACCAGTTCTGTCTGGGTTGTGAAGATTGGGTGAAGATAGATGAAGGCTGCCAGCCTAGCCAGATAGAATTTTATAGATAATTCTGCCATTTGAAAATATTAATGTAAACCATGGGCTTGTTGTCTTAAATGGTAAAAATAGTGTTACACGTGGAACTGAAAAAAATGTAACAACAGTGCACTTTACTGACCAAGTAAAGCATGTTGTGACCCTTTGATGTAAACATGGCTCCAGCCAGTCTAGATGAAGGAATTCTTGCTATTGTTTTAAGGCCATAATTAATGGCCAGAATTTGCATGCATAAATGTCCTTATTGGCTTTGCTTCCTGACATGGTGTGAGCATACTAAAGAATGTAGCCTGTTAGCCTGGGAACCCAGGGAAGTGTGAAGAATGATGTAATATGAACCAGGAATGTGATTTTAAAAACAGAGAGAATCAGAGAGCATTAAGCGTTTTTGTCTTGAACATCCAACTCAGCACTGCCTTTGCCTATATGTAAGTTTATCTTAGACTTGTGTTTTCTCTTAGAAATAGCTACAAACTAGAAAGATTAGCCTAAGTGTTTTTCTGTGATGTCAGAACTGTACTACTGAATTATTTTAAGTATTTCTCTGTGATCTCTGAACTCTTGACTAGCACTGTGTAGTAAACAGTATTGTATTGTGTTTTGATTATTTGTTATTAAATATTTTTAAACCCTTTCAACTGTGGCTGTTTTTGTAGAGATAATGTAAGCTCTATAGAGTACCTGCATGCCTTTGGTAAAATTGTACAAAGTCACTCCAATAGCTTTAGCCATGGGCTATACTACCAATTGGATAATAATGTTGCACAGTAATAACTGGACACCCTTTTAAGGGCCTTTGAGTAGCTGATAAATATTAGTGGGTGGTGGCAGCTGATACTACTGTATAGTCTGGAAAAATGGGGCACAGCTGGAGAACCTGTGCCAGCCTTTCCCAGGAGTGTCTGAGTGGTTATATAAACTCTTCTCAAAGTGTGTGTGAGGCAGGGATATGAAGCACTGGTTGGACAGAGAGGGTGCTGGAGGTTTTAGCTTGCCCACTAGGCTGAGATCTGGACCCTATAGCTGTGCCAGTGGGGAGTCTTATTGAGGACCTGGAGAGCAAGGGAGCAACCAGCCCCAGACTGACTGTGATCTCTGTGTACTCTTAAGTGTAACTGCACTTTACTGTGTGTATTTTTTATTCTTTCCTCCTATATGAGATGCCCCCACTGGTGTTAGTGGTGAGGATTGAGGCTCCTTGATTGCTGGGCCAGGGCATGGGCATCACAGAGGTATAAATATTTTTACTGTAACAGACGTTCTAACAAAAAATCAGGTGGAGGTGTTATGATAGCGATTAAGAATAGTTATGAGACCTGTAATTATTACATGTGCAATAATAACACCAGTACCATAGACTGTGTAACTGTGACAATAAAGACAACTCTGGAACATATAACAACTGTTGGAGTGTATAGACTACCAAAGTTGATGACCTAGAGGAATTTGTACATTTCTTACATGAAACACTGGAGGGAAGAATAATATTGTCTGGGACTTAAATTTACCAAAAACAGACTGGAATAATATCGATTCAACAACATTAGTAAGGAAATTATTCACAACTTATGTCCAGGAATAACAATTGCTTGTAAAAATGCTTACCAGGGAATGGAACATATTAGGCGTTGCTTGTGCTCCTAAAGAAATTACTGTTACTCCATGTTAAGTTTTATCACCTTTGATGTGCAGTGATCATGGGGTTATAAAGGTTAATTTGTTACTAAATAATTCTGCCAAACTGAAAACTAAACCAATGCACAGAAGATTAATGACAGATTATACTGAGGCAGAATAGTCAATATGCAAAACTAGTTGGAGTGATGCATTCAGTGGAAAAACTGCAGAAGGAATGTGAAAGTTTTTAAAAGAGAATTTGTTTGGGTGCAACAAATCAAAAACATATTCAACAATCAAAAACATACAACATCAGAGGTATATATTTCCATAAGAACAAGATGCCTAATTAAGGTGAGAGACAAAAAGTGTAAGAAATGGAAGAGGTTGAACTACAATTTTGAAAACTGAAATAAGCAAGCTAAACAAGCACATTACATATAGTAGTATGAGTAAAGCCTGAGGAAAAAATGAAAAAAAATTTACATAAATATATTGGGCATAATAGGAAACCTTAAGCTGTAGGTATAAATTCATACAAATTGATAAACTATGTGTAGCTTCTAAACTTTATTCTCAGACACAAGATTATAGATATATTTACAAAATCTTATATAAAATATCTTGGTTCCACAAAGGGGTTGATAAGTTGTCCTACTGACATCCAGGTAACCTCAGATACTGAAATCAAATTAGATTAAACTGAAAAAGAACTGCCCAAACTGGATCCAAACAAAGTACAGGGTGGAGACAAAATTATCAATGATGACACAAGAATACATCAGCAAGAATTTGCAGTACCATTATTATATATATTGGCGGCCCAAGATAGTGGACTGCGTACATGTTGGTTTGCAAAGTCCATTGAATGTGTGGGAGAAATGGACAAATGTAGGTTTTGTAAAACAGAACTAGAAACAATCACACATCTGGTAGCTAGCTGGTTGTGATATTCTAATAGCAGAAGGATTGTATACTGAAAGGCATAATAATGTGGCAAGAATGTTGCACTGGGGATTGTGCAAGCATTATGGTATTGAAGTAGTTGAAAAACACTGGAAACATGAGCCACAAAGCATCATACAAAATAATGAAGTCCACATCGCATGGGATCATCCATTACCAACAGTTCAAAAAATATATACGAGAAAAACAGATATAATGGTCCATGAAAAGAAGACAAAAGTAGCATTGATCTTTGAAATCTCTACAGTGTCTTACATACAGAAAGACACAGTCATAAAATACCAGGATTTCCAGGCAGAAACAAGAGCAATGTGGAAGAAAGATACCCAGACAGTTCCAGTAGTAGTAGGGGCAATGGGTCTTATAAAAAAGAATTTACAATCATATTTAGATATGTTATCAAACCATGTAACTCCATACGAATTGCAGAAGGAGTCATTATTGGGTACATTGCACTTTTGGCTAACATCAAACATTTAAACAATACTAATTTCATGAACTTTAATCATACTTTGACTTAGGAATGCAGTCCATTCCCGTCATGGTATTAGAAACCCTTAGAGAACTTAAAACAGGATTATACCATTATATCTATTATTTATTCGATCTTATACATTTGGGGAGATCTCTCAAGATTGGAGATGTGCTTATTGAACCTATCTTTAAGGGAAAGGGTACTAGGACAAACTCAGAATCATATAGACACATAAGTCTACTTTCATGTTGTGAAAAAATAATGGAGGAGGTGATATTTGATAAGTTATTGTCAGAAAAGGAAAGGTTGAACTTGAAACCATATAATCAGCATGCATATGTTGAAAATAGATATATGACCACCTGTAACATGATGTTCTATAACAACATATTAACAGCTATGAAAGAAAAATTGTGCTGTGATGTAATTTATATAGATTTAACAGGGTCATACACAAAACACTGCTCAATATAAACTAGGTATACATGTACTGTTGATAAGATGGATAGCTGCATGGCTTACACATAGGACATGACAAGTATGATACAGAAATTGGACAGGTGAAATTCTTGGTTACAGTCAGGGTGTCCCACTGGGTTCCATCCTAGGCCCTTACTTGTTTAGATTGTATCTTTCAGAGGTATTTGACTGTCTGTATGTAGATGACTTGAAACTGGGTCAACTGATTACTATGTTTTTACCCACTACTATATGTTAACTATCAAGGATACTGTAAATGACATGTGCACCTACTGTGTTACTCTACTGTTAAATAGTTATTTTTAGGTACTGTATGTTTGTATCCTTTAAAATCTGTATGCACTTGCAATACTTTTAATATGTCTCCTGTATGATGTTTAGATGGAGTTTTTCACCCTGGGCCTCCCCTGAAAATGGGTTCCTGACCCAGACAAACTTTCCCAGTCAACAAATGTCACTAAATAAATAATAAATAAATAAATGTGCTACAGATAGGGTATGTCTGCAAAAGAACTTGACTAAATTGACCATTTGGGCACAGGAGAATAATATGCCGATAAATACATCAAAAACAAAGCATATGACATTTGGGAGACATAAACTGAAAGGTGAATATTTAATACAGTAAACAGTGATTGAAACTGTAGATTAATTTATGGACCTGGACATATGGGTAGATCCAGCTCTGAGTTTTTCTAATCATACCAGCCAGTTGACTTATGTGTGGAATCTGCATGTCCTCCTTGCGGTTGGGTGGGCGTTTGAAAGACATGCATAAATGGGCATGCCTTCATTGAAGATTGGACCTCGAGCTGGCACCTTGGCATTCGTGAAAATCTACTGTCAATCATTAGCGGACTGGAGTTCCACTGTGGCAGCTAGTAACCGGGAAAAGCCGAAAGACAACAACCACAACAACCAGCCAGTTGGTTAATGATAGTTATAAAACTATAGGCTGTATAAAAAGATTTATAAAGTCTAGGAAATCAGAAATGATGAAGTAATTGTTTGTTGATTTAGACCCAAACTTGAGTATGTAACAACAATATGGAAACCTTATAAGAAAATAAGCATGAATAAACTGGAAAAAGTACAGTGGAAATATACCAAGGGCATCCATGGATGTGAAAATTTAAGTTATCATGAAAGGTTAAAATATCTGAACTTGTACAGTGTCTCTTATAGATATTTGAGAGGGGATCTAATTCAGGTATATAGGGCATTTAGAGATAACCTCTGGGGATGTTTGGGGCTATCAAAAAGTAGTAGAGAATGATCAGACAATCTACATAGAATATTCCGTAGGAATGAGAAGTGCACTAATTGGTTCTCTGAGAAAGTGGCTGATGCATGGAACAGACTACCAAATTACATTAAAGCAAGTACTAATTTAAATATTTTTAAGAACAGTCTGGAGACATTATGAGAATGACTGTTTTGGTATATTGGCAGGCTAGAAAGGCATTAATGCCCATTCTTGAAATATCTGTATGCATATATGTATGTTTGTGTGTGTCTATTCATGTAGGGTGAGACAGTTCTGGAAAGCTATATACTAGGCTAACATGGCTAGTCTGCACAGAGAGTAAGATCTGGTTGCTCCTTGCTTATTTATGTGCTGAATTGCTATAATGTTGTCTGTAAACACTTGTAGAAGTCCCTGGGACCAGAAATGACTCAGAAAGTTGAGAGCATTCATGAGCACTTACTTGTCCTTCATGTTGAAGCACAGAAAGGGAATCCCTCACAGGGACTATCTAAAATCACACTCTCCTCAGAATCTGAGTTAGAAAACTGTGGAAATATTACTTCATCTGTTGATTCATATTCAATTTCAGGTTCAAACTCTTGAATCACTTCAGGAGAAGAAGAATCCCTTTTTCTTTTTACCAGAACCATCTTTTTACCAGAAGGGTGAAGAGCACTAAACCCAGTGCTAAACCCAATAAATTACTCCTGTCCAGTGCCACTGAGATAGGAGAAGTATGCTTAGATTTTTGCTTCTTTTTCACAGGAATTCCTGAAGAAACAGACCCAGAATTGCCAGTAATCACCTTCATGTGGAAGGATACAGCTTTCTGGCTAAACGGAGAGGCATTTCTTGCCTCTTCTCCCAGGATTCACATGAGTATCTCTCCTCTACTAAATATGAGTACATCAACAGCCCAAGAGGATATGTCTAACCCCAGTCTATGGTGGCTGTAGGGACTACATCTGCAGGACACAAGGAAAAAAATGAGTGGTCTGAGAAACCAGCTATGGACACAGCAAAGTCACCTCACTCAGGCTCAGGCAAAATATAAGCCTGCTGTGATGTCAAAGGCTGCTTAACAATCGTTTTTCTTTCTTTAACTGGAGGAAGGTGCAACCAAGGAACCAGCAGGTTGTTTCATGGTTACTTTGAAAAAAGGTGCCTAATTCCCAGGGAAGCTTAACAGCAATAGTTGGATATCTGTGCTCCATAATGCAGAGAAAGAAAAGCAGGGGGATTGAAAATCTTTTTATATCCTTCAACAATGGGGATTAGAGGCCCAGAACTGGTACCAGAGAAGTCACAGGAGACAGAGTACCTACACTAGGTATATTTAGTTGAAAAATACTCAAATATCCATAGTTTATAGTGTATTTTAGTATATATCCTTTCACAGAGAGTGCAACAATATTGCAGGCTGTGCAAACGGGATGTTTCTTGCTGTAGAAACCTATCTCTAGTTACACTGCACTGCTACAAAGTAAGAAATGAACACATAATGGAAATATATTAAGCAGTGAAAAGGAATTACAAAGAACACGGTTCTGTTCTGATTGAGGCCAGATGCAGGAGTGATTAGAGTAGCATATTAAAGAAAGTTAGAAATTGCAGTAAAAGTAGCACAGACAACACAAGGTTCTTAATGGAGATAAAGACTTTAGGTGCAACTCTTAATGCAGCAAAAGAGAACCAGTATGTCTTAACAATAACTGTGACTAACAGAAACATTATTAAAATAGCTAAAAGTGCTGTTAGAACGTATACACTATTAGGTTGCCCAATTTCTGAGGGAGGAAAATTAACATGAATTATGTAAAACAAATCAGTAAAGTTTAGATATGAGAGGGAGTATTAGATAAAAAAGCAGCAACTTACAAGCAGGATAGAGTAGAAATGAGAGTATAAGTCACCAAACAGTAAAACAGGGTAAACTACTTAAAAAAAAATAATTCTGTCAGTGATAGACATTATCCAAAAGTAAATAAAAGTAAAAGTGCACAGAGTCAGGAATCGGGGATGATGACATTAGATGCATTTAACTGTCTCATTGTGATCCTACAGGGACTGCGGTGGTGGTGCTGCGGTAGCGTTGTCGCCTCACAGTAAGACGTCCTGTTCGATTCTCAGCTAGAGCGTCTTCTGTGTGAAGACATGCATGAATGGGCGTACCTTCATTGAAGGTTGTGCTTCAGGGCCGGCAACTCGGCACGTAAAAATCTACTGCCAATCATTAGTGGACCGGAGTTCCGCTGTGGAGACCCCTAACTGGGAAAAGCCAAAAGACACAACAAATTGTGATCCTACAGGCATTAGCACAACTGGAAGTGACACCAAGCTGCAATAATATGAATAAATGCTTTCATGTAACGTAACATAACTAGCAGTTTTTAATAAGGTGAATGGGTTAGTAAAATTATTTAGACATGCTGAAGTAGACACACCAGGAGAAGCTAAAAAAATGAATGGTAGAAAAAGTAATAGTACGAATATCTTTGCACCCTGTTGTGTCATGTCCTAAAACAAAAGAAGTCTTATCAAGTCCTGTGTATTTGCCAGTTCAGAAATATAACACACATCAGCAGAAAGTACTACAGATGTTCTGTCATTGCCTAAAACAAAGATTCAACAGATAGAATGTTGAATGTTTAAAGTTGTACTGCTCGGTTACTTTTGAAGAGCACTGCTTAAAATTGTACATTGCAAAATTCTACTTTTTCTTTTTTTTCTGTACAAAATACATATGATATTCCATGTACTATTACATAAAACAATTTATGTGATAGTTTGCATAATGAACAACATATTATTTCGATCCTCGGCTGGGGTGCCTTCTGTGCGGAGTCTGCGTGTCCTCCCTGTGGTCGCGTGGGTTTCCTCCGGGTGCTCCGGTTTCCTCCCACATCCCAAAGACATGCTGTAGGTGGATTGGACACTCCAAATTGGCCCTAGGTGTGAGTGTGTGTGTGTGCCTTCCGTGCAAGGTTGGGCGCCGGGCTGGCAACTCAACACCGTAAAACTCCACTGCCAATCATGAGCGGACAGGTGATCCTCTGTGGCAACCCCTAACCGGGAAAAGCCGAAAGAAGAAGAAGATATTATTTCTGTCAGTGGAAAATGTTTTGTTAAATCCTGTGAGCCCAACTTTTAAGTAGCATTCCATATGAAGATGGATGAAATTTACATTTTTATAATCCACTTTGTCCCAAAAGTTACCATGTATATCTAGAAGAGGTGCATTTCACTCACATGTAAAACATGAAATCTGCATGTATAATGCAGGGGTATAGCAAACAGTTGCCTCACTTCATGAATGCAAATTCTCTCAGTTTCACTCCTTAGCAGCTCTTAAACATGGCAGTTAGGTAAAGTCTGTCTTTTTGTTTAACAAACATTTTCCTCTCCTAGAATACAGTTAAAAAAAACAAGACTGGAGCCTAATTTGGGAGCTGCAAAAATTACAATACTAGTGAAATTGTGCCATCTACTGGTAAGAATGGCTCTTACACCGCTTTCTGTTATGTATTACAAAAAAAAATAAAAAATTAGTCCATAACGGAAAACACAAAGACACTAGAACACAGACGTGATGTAATAAAGCAATAACCCACAACTGGGTGTGGATAATGTTGGATTTACACACAATTGGTGTGGTTCGCCCTCATGATCAAACAAAGTCAACAGTGGGTAAATCCAGCATTAGCTACACTCAGGAGTAGGTTATTGCCATTACACAATAACATTATTTAAGAAAGAAATAGCTTACCTTTCTTCAATAATGCCTTTGTGTAATGGCACTGTAGTGTTCCTCTGCATGATTCTGCCTTTTCTGTTATACTGCACTTGGGTATGGGACTTAAATTCCCAAGCTTGTACAGTACATCAGTGCTGTTCAAGAGAAGCAACAGAGAAAAGGGAATCGCCACTTTTTTTTTTTCACTGCTACTCTTAGTGCAAGAAACCCAGACAAAGCCCAACACAATGGGGCAAAGGCCCAAAGGTCCAAAAACAGGGACAAATTGTATTGCTCTTATAAACTTAGAAAGTTATGAGAATGAGAGGCTTTGTGTTAGCGCTGCATGTTCTAATGGATATGAAGCCTAAACCTCAGTTGTCTGCCATTATTTAACGACTTTCATCCCTGGTGACTTGCCAGAAAACTACTTTTTTTTTAATCAGGAAAAGACCAAAACAATGAGGCAAAAATATGTATATTCAGCGAAGATCCAAACAGTTGATAGGTATGACAGTCTTCTGAGATTTAAGGAGGAACAGTGCAGAAATACAAGGAAAATTGTGTATGTTTCTGTTTTTTAGTTTTGTAGAACATATTTTCTTTTATTGTGCTGTGCCCTCCTTAGCGTATTCCAGTAGAAAAGTCTGGCCACTCAGTGGTAATCTAGCAGCCAGACTTCTTTTGGTATATGCACTATTTACACTGAGCACACTGGTTGGGCTGTGCAATCAGCATGCACATTTTTGAATGGCAATGAGCTGTTATTAATACCTTTTATTGGACCAATGGAATAATTGCAAAACCTATGTTTATCCGGTAAAAAGTATTGCATAAAGTTGTGTTCCAGGATCTTTGAGTTATGTATTCCAGGATTTGCAGTCGAGAATTCATGCCAGCAGGCACACGGCATGCAGACATTTAAATATCTAGTGCTAGTATCTATCAACTCTTTTTAACACCCTGTAGTATATTTCTCAAGTAAAAAATCATAGTCTCATAGAATGAGTTGTGTGTGTAGTTCCATTGCCTTTGTTTTTTTTTTTTTGTTTTTTTGTTTTTACCATGACTGTTAAAACATTTAATTATTCTATACAAAGTCTGGCAGCAGTTTTTCCAATATGAAGAGATTGTACAGGACATTGTGATTGGACAACTGGTAAGTCTGCCAAGAGTGAATCTTGTTGATTCTTCACAGAACTTGCCAGTGCAATGAAAAACTATGTTCCAGGTTGTTTTACTAAAATATTTAGACTGATATTAACAAGAAATATCTTACTTCAAAGACAGGTCTTTTTTTTTTTTTTTATAGGATCATAGGACCTTAGGAGATTACTAGGCTATCGACCCAGAGGTAATTTTAAGCCTAGATGTTTCATCCCAATGTAATAATATGCAAAGGCTTGTCAAAACTCAAGACTGCATTCAGTGATGACTGCCCATGTCCAGAAGGGTTGTAAACACTATCCCTGGTAAGAATTTACTGGGGATAGTGCTCACAACCCCAGTAAGAATTTACGGTGCCCCATCCACTCATCCAGGTTCCTTTTGAACAGTGTCATAGAGATGCTCTGTTTCACATGAGTTGGTAGCCTGTTCCAGCAATGCAGCAGTCACTGGGAGATAAATCTGTTGCTCCAGCACGTCCCATTTAAGTCACAAGCCATATTTAGGTCCCTGGAATGGGTAGACCTAGCCTCGTTTGATTTACTGATATGCAACAAGTTCATTAGGTTTGGGTCTTGGATTGCCTTGTGGGCCAGGCATATGTCTCCCTTAAGAAGTCTATATGAGATGGAGTATAGTGACAGAGACTTTAGTCAGTCTGTGTAAGGCACATGCTAGAGCCCCTTGATCTTCTTTGATCGAAGCCTTTGGGGTCTCTCCAGTTGCTGCATGTGCTTTGTATGGTGCATGCTGAACAGGGCTTTATACTCAATTATGGGTTGGATTAGTGTCGAATATACTCTCAAGGTGATGCTTTTTCTAATCAAGTGTGCTACACAGAAAGCCTTCCTTACTACAATAGACATATAGTGGTCAAAGTTAAGGTTGCAGTCAACTTGTGATCCCAGGTCCCTTGCCACTTTGAGGGTACTTAGGGTATTCTTGTTGATTTGACAGTGTAAAGGGACATTGTTTGGGCTGAAGGGAATGAAGATGCATTTCTTTGCATTCAGTTTGAGACCATGATTAATACACCAGTCATTGATCTGAGTGAGGCCCTCCTGGAGTATACTGACATCATTTGGGAATTCAATGATTACACCTAGTTTACAGTCATCTGCAGACTTGCTCAGCCACAACCCCTTAGTTTTGACCTGAATTTCTGAGAAGTGTATACCAAAGAGTAGGAGGCACAGAACTGACCCTTGTGGCACCCCGCTAGTAGCTCATCTGCTGGTTGATCTGGAGTCACCCACTTTGATAGTGTGTGTGTCTGGTTTGTGAGCCAGTTGGTAACTCATCTTACAATGAAAGGGATTTATATTCAGTTCACAAAGTTTATCTTTCATGCCTGAATGAGGAATTGTGTTGAAAGCCTTTGCCAAGTTGAGGTATGCTGTGTGCACAGGTTTGCCCTCATCAATGGCCCTGGTCACATTTTCAAAGACGTCCACCAGATTTAACAGGCAGGATCTACCGTTGGTGAAGCCGAATTGGGTAGGATCTAGGGTTTGGAGGTTTCCTATGTCTTTATTTATGAGGTCCATAATGATACGTTCTATGGCCTTACAGATGAGGCTGGTCAAGCTTATGGGTCTGTAATTCTCCAGGTCTGTTGCTACTCCACCTTTGTGGTGGGGAATAACTGTTGCTTTTCTCCATTCTGCAGGAACAAAGCCTGCGGTTAGTCTATGATTGAAAAAGGTACCTAATGGTGATGCTACTTCATGTTTTAGCCTGTTTAGAAGACAGCCTGGGATTTCAACTGGTCCCATACAGGCTGTGTTTTTTGCCTTGGACAAGGCTTTGAGGACCTGATCTTCAGATATGTAGGGGGGGGTGGGGGGTTGTGATAAGTTAGGAGGGGATAAGGGAGTGAAATTTTCACCAAGCCTATCCACTAGCAGGTTTGCTATCTCTGTAGGGTCAGTGTGTGTGTGTGATACCATTGGCCACTAGTTCTGCATGTGTTTTGGTTCTACCTTTTAGGCTATGTACACAGCTGTAAAAGGCCTTATGGATATCCTTGGCTGTACTTGCTAAGTTTCTCTCAAAGGAGCCCTTAAAGGATTTGACAAGTTGTCTTATTTGCCTGTTGAGGCGGGTGCTTTTCCATTGTTGGGACCTTGCCATTGTTTTCTTGGACAGCAATATTTTGTGTTTATTGTAAAGTTTGTTGTTGCTGAATGTCCACCATGACAGTTTGTTTTTACTTGGGGCTCTGGCTTTGAATCTTTCTGGTACAGCTGGGTTTATACACTTATACAAGTGATTGTACAGGCCTTTAGTGTAAACTCCTGCGTAGTTACAACTTCCAACTTGGGGTGGGGCTTTGAATGCATTTATACTTTCACCTAGGAGGGTATAGTTTGCCTTAATGAAGTTATTTAGTCTGATTTCACAATTTGTGAGTTCTGGTGTTAGTACCAGCTTGAAGTTGACTGATTTGTGGTCAGATTTAACTAATGAGTGTCTGACAGTTGCAGCAGGGCATCTGTTTGACATGTTAGTGAAGACCAGATCTAGACTGCTTGTTCCTCTTGTCAGGGTATGAACAATTTGTTCCAGGGCATTTGAATTAACAAAGTCAAGGAACTTTTACACTAGTGAGTTGGGGCTAGCGTAGGTTTCCCAGTTGATGGTGGGATAACTGAAATCGCCCATAACTAGAGTGTTCAGTAAAATTTGGATTGTCTCCAGTTTGGTGAAGTAGGCTTCATAGGCATCATGACTCATGGTGGGGGGGGTCTATAACTGGCTATGACTTGAATAGGGTAACCTGGACTTGGAGTAACTCCATGGAGTTGTCCAGTCTAACTAGACAGGAGGTGAATTTATCTCTAATATACAGAGAAACACTGCCTCTTTTTGTTTTCACACATTCATTTTGTGGTCTAAAGGTGTGGACAGCATTGTAGCCTTGCAAGGCCAGGGTACTCTCTGGGGCCTTGAACCAGGTTTCTGTGATTGCACAGACATCTACATCTTCTAGTCCTAGAAGTGCTTCCAGGGAGAGCAGTTTTTGGTTTAAGCGCCTAGCATTTAGCAGCATGACCCTTATTTCGTTCTGATTGGCTAATTTCACATTGGTAATGTTGTTTTTGAGACCTTGCCTAAAAAGGCACTATGCAGGAGGCAAGAGCCTTTGCCAGCATGACAGCCTAGAGGTGCCAGGTGCAAACCATCTTTGGCAAAGCAATAAGGGTTCAATAGAAGAAACAGTTCACCAAACACACTCAAAAGCTAGGCAGTATTCCAATAGAGGCTACATGTCTGGTGCCAGGATTATATGCAGTTAATAAAATAATTATCTAACTATACTATAACCCAATAATTCCAATCTGTATACAATGCACCTCATTCATTTCATATAATATTGTATAAGATACAATGCATAAAAACCCATATTTTAAAAAAACACTGTTAAAAAATAGCTATATGTAATTTTATAAATATGTATAAAATATATACAAAAATATATAAACATAAAACTATATATGAACTTATTTTTGTTTTATATTTATATTTCTAATGCAAATGTGTTGGTGAAAAAATCTTAATGATACATTTCTACCCTTTTTGGGTCTATTTGGGTTTATTAACTGCATATCCAATGAGCTATGTTTTTAGATGGTGATGAATATTTAAATGAGTTTTAAACTTTCATTCATTGATTCTGATGAAGTCTCTGGTTTATGAGATGAAAGCGTTTAATCCTTTAGTTTACTAAGCTTTATGTGTTAATAAAAGTCTACAAAGTGAATTGCTGGATGCTTAAAAAGAAATTATTTCTGGTTTGTACAATGGACAGCCTGTATTGGAATACTGCCTAGCTTTTGAAAGCAATAAGGTTTATCAACCATGACTTCCCAGGCTGACAGGAACTGGATCCCCTTTGAATGACACCAAAAGCTAAGCCAGTTATTGAAATCAATAATTTTTTGTTTATACGGCGCCATTATTCTAGGCAATGGTAGTATGCTGCTCAAGGCTAGGGACATACTAGCCTGGGACACATACTCCAAGAGCTCAACCATGTCTCCCCTCATATATTCCAGTTTGTTACATCTCAAGTCACTCACACCAACCTGAACTATGACAGAGTCA
This sequence comes from Protopterus annectens, assembly GCF_019279795.1. Taxonomy (NCBI): domain Eukaryota; kingdom Metazoa; phylum Chordata; order Ceratodontiformes; family Protopteridae; genus Protopterus; species Protopterus annectens. The sequence goes on along the minus strand of NC_056745.1, from coordinate 1,373,086,846 downwards.
TAATGGTACTTGTTGCTGAGACACCTGAGTGCATGCATGATCTGATGAATCCTGGCACCAGACATGTAGCTGACCATGACTTTCTCCTTGTCCAGCCTGGTGAGTGTTACATCCGTGTGTCTCACTATTGAGTCTCCAATGACAAGGAAATTTGTTTTTTGAGTGTTTCACCTTACGGACATGGTGGGTGAGACACTGGTGTTGCTATGTGTCATGTGGACTGTGGGGACCATGTTAGTTGTGTTTTGGAGGTCTCTGGTGTTTAGGTAACTTTTTCGAGAGAACCTCTCCATATGTAGATTTTGGTGTTTGATGCATACTATGTCTATGAATAGATACTATGTGCATATGTAGTGGTGGATGAGCTGACAACCTCTTCTGCATTGCTGTTTTGAGCACAAGAGAGCAGGGATTCAAGATTCTTGGTGTAGATACATCTCTCTCCCTCTGTACTACAGTCAGTTATTAGTAGAGGGTCGTCGGTGTACATGATGCAATTGCTGCACTGCCTCGAGAGACCTAAGTCAACAAGCCTGGCAGGAGAACCAAGGGTAGTCCAACTGTCCATAATGCTAGGTTGAAGACCGTTGTCACTAGGGGTGGTATTCACAGAGGAGCTCATTGGTTGGATATTTCTGCCTTAGGTTTTATTTTATTTATTTATTTTTGAAGTTGTTGGTCGTTAATAGGTTACAGCTCACTAGCACTATTTCTTTGACCAGGATAACACTAAGGATGAAGGCTATACTAGTGTGCTATAGTAATACCTAAGATAAAAATTGCTGAATTTAACTGTCTGGTTTTGGTGCACAGATGCACAGCAAAGCGAGGTGCTGCACAGTGTGCAAACAAGCAGAAATCTGCTGAAATGCAGAACCTAAATATAAGTAGCTAAAAACTTGAAAAAACTTTAAAAAAGATTCAAAAGGACATTGAGGATGTTTATTCCAAGCCCTAGACTGACCGCCCTTTACCAAACAGGGTTCAATCAACACAATCCTCTCACTAAAGTCAGATAGGCCCCTTCCAATCAAAAATCACCCGAGAAAACATGCTCAGAGCAAGCAACCACTGCAAACAGATGCAGCAAGCCTATATCTGGACTATGCTATACCTACTACCTTAGTTTCAGTGGGAAACACTACAGAATGTTTAACACAGAAGAAAAATAACAGTAAGACACTAAAAAAAAGTTTAAAACAGCAGAAAATCAGCAAGGAGGCTCTAAAGGATGTTTTAAACATCTAACAGATCAGTTATTTAAACACTGTTTTGCTGAAAAACCAGAACAAGCAGAACAGATAGCTTTAAAATAGTGAAAAATACCAGTAAATACTTAACAGAGTGAAAACAGGAAAATAATCTTTGTAAACAGTGAAAACAGCAATAAAATTTGATTTAACAGGTACAGTAATGCAGGCAATTGCAGTACAACAGTGTAGTTTAGTACACAGTATATAAATACAGTATTAAAGTAGGTAGCAGGTAATAAAAAGTGCAGTAAATAGTAAAAATAAGCAAAAAAAAACCAGGCAACTTATGTTTTTTGGAAGCTCAGAAGCTTCTAGTTGTCTGGGTTTCTCAGCTTAGAGTTGTAGCTAGTAGCAGCCCACCTCAGTTCAGCTCGGTACATAATCCCTTCATGAAATATGGTACTTTAATCAAATTTTCCATGACACTCATGTGGTCTAGACCAGCAAACTAAAGGGGTAATTTATGTTTTTGTTTTTTTTTTATGTTCGGGTTAATAAGTGGCTTTCACCTCTGTACCCCATAACTTGAAAGTCATAAAACCTTAGGGTAAAAATGAGAGTTTCCTGTTTGGCCTGCTTCTCTTGACAGAACAAGTTTCAAGGAAAAAAACATTGACAGGTCAGCTAAGTGCCTGTTCATATTCTCCACTTAACAAGTGAGGAGGGCTTAGAATGCAAGTTATTTGTATTTATTTATAAGTACAGCATTTAATAGTATATATAGCTCAGTAGCATTATTTTATTAAACACTAATAGTCTACAACTGAATAACATTATTTTGATTTTAAACAACTCTGATGTCAGCTGCATAAAGTAAAGTAGTAAGTTGTTACGCGGGATTTTATTCTCATTCGTTAGTGTCCCAGATGTTCACTCTCTGAGTTTATATAACATGCATAATACTATGGCTCGTGTAAAATTGCAATATGCATGCAATATAGGCAGTTTATATTAATTAATATACACTGCATCATAGGTAGTTATTTACAGTCATTGGGTACGTTTGCATAACTCTCTCTAAGACTGTGGAGAAGGTAATTCAATGTTTTATCATGTTTAGATTTGAAAACAGCGGTTACAGATAATGGAAATACCACTTCCTATAATAAACACATAGGGCACCGTTAATGCAACAGAGTGTTCATTTATACTGATCTGTAGATAAAAGCATCATGCCAGGTCCTTATCGTTTTATCTAGGTAGTAATTATGTCCACTGTATAATATGTTGTAAATGTTGTAGAACAATATGTTCCAAAATACATAATATGACTAGGCAAAGTAAATCACAGCTGTTGCATCACTTTAACAGCATTTAAAATGCATTTGCCTGGCTCCATAGTACACTTGTGTGGAGCCTTAACTGTGACACAGGTAACCAGGACTTGATTAATGGCTCTGGTACAGGCAGTGAGGGACAGGAGTGAAGGGACATAACCCATGTGCTTCCCCCAGGATGAAGAATAGGTTGTGGCTTCTCAGCAAGATACTCGTCAGAGTGGTTTCTGTGGTGGAGGCCAGTAAAACCAGTAGCCAAGCTTGAGGATGGCAGTAGACTGCTTGTAGAAGTGAGAAATGGTCAGTGCAGTCAGCCCAGTGCATGTCCACTCCCTTGTGAAACTAATTATGAGCAGGGGACAAGAAAAAGAAACGAGCTACCCGTGATGAATGCCTAAATGTTGGCCCCTCCCAATCTACCCTCACTCTGAAGAAGGGAAACAAACGGGCTAGCTGGTCAGGAAGCAGCTAGGTAGGAGGGGCAGAAAATGGCTAAAAAAGAAAAAGAAAATATTTAAAATAATTTTAAAATTGTTCACAGCATGAGAACAGTAAGGAACTACATAATGAGAACTATATAGTGGATTTGGTTGTTTTTCACAATACCAGTTTATCATCTCAGCATGCAGTCATCTAACAGCTACATCACTTCCATAGATGTCTTGCTTAAACCCATAAAGCAATCAGAATTTGCAAATTATGGGGTCCCATAATACAGGAAATACCTCAGGACCAGTGAACCAGCCAAACAAACTCAGGCTAAAAAGAAGAACTCACTGCAGCCAATAGAATTTTACCATATATCTTTATTGAGTACATTCATCCCATAACAAGGACTTCTTCAGAATGCCCTGTTACACAAATCACCTGATTTTAAATCATTAAAAAATCATGTGACTAACTTCTATAAAATCATGTGACCAGATTTTGTTAGTGACCGATCACATGATTTTATAGAAGCTGATCACATTATTTTGTAATCATTTAAAATCAGGTAATTTGTGTAATAGGGTATTCTGAAGAACTCCTGGGGATGTTATGGGACGAAAGCACTCAGTACAAATATATGGTAAAATTCTGTTGGTTATGGGGCGTTCTTCTTTTTTTCTAATTTGTAGGGTTTGTAATGTAAAACAGAGGTAGAGCATAAATAAAATGTTTAATTTTATTAAGTGGCCTCACAGCCATCTTTCTTGTCAGCAACCAATAAATGGAGCATTCCGTAACAAAATGCTTCTCATGTGAACCTGCCATATGGTTACTTCTGTAAATCCTATAGTAACCTGCACTTTCTTACACCTTATTACTTAATGAAACTAGATTTATAACACTGTTTTTATTATGAAATCGCAGTATTGTTGTGTTGTAGTTAACAAAACAAATCAGAGTGCCTGTGCTGCATGCATGGGCAGCACCATACTAAACATACTCAAAATACATACAGAGAGCAATTATTACCTTTCAGGAAACTCTGTCACAGGGCATTCCATTCTGAAAAAAGAATACATAAATGTTACAACAAATTCCACTTTGGACATGCACTGTTATAAAATATATGGAACATAGCTGAACTGGTTTACACACAGAACAACAATCTTCATGTAGATAGCACTACATCGTTGTTACTTGTGTCTCATTTATTTCACTGAATACATATGCAATACAGGTACACAAACGCACCTATATTTATATCTATATCTAGCCATCAATATATCTATATCTAGCTATATATCTATATATAGTATGTATATATATATATATATATATATATATATATATATATATAATTAGATATATAGATATGCATGTGTGTGTGTATGTATAGGGCACACATAACTGAGCAGCAGTCCTATAATCCACTTCTGTTCTGTTTTGTTTAGGTGTCTAGGTGACTATGTTGAAAGCAAAATGTGTGACAGACTTTTTTAGCAAACACAAACAATCAAGGAAGACATTTTGAAACAAAGCTAAAACATTACCCAGCTTCTTTGGTACCAAACACAAAACCGAACACCAGAGATTTTAGACGTGACATCTTCATGGTAACACAGTAATGGGGTCCTTGTGATGTTACTGTCCATGCAAATGGAATAAAGTCCATTATAGCTGCCCGATCTTCAACAAACTGCCGTTCTACCTTCTTTTCCATCTTGCAAAAGTTACGTTTTATGGCTTCAAAGCAGAAACCTCAATCCTCTGGTCTGTATCACCTCAACTGTCACAACTGCAGAAACATAAAACACTAATTAGCAACAACAAATTGACAAGCTATTGTATTGCTTGCTGAGAAAGTTCAGAAGAGAAAGGTTATATGTTACCATGATATGTAAAAGGGGAGCCTATGTCAGACAAACCAAACAGATCTCTTTATGTAGCGAGCTAGAAGAACAATAAAAGCTTGGTGAGACAATGGGTGTAGATTAGACTTATGCAATACCTTTAAAACCATGCAGTGGAGAAGGTTCCTTAAATGTTGAAAGCTTGGTATAGGGACAAAGGCAGTAAAATGAATACAAAACCAGCTGGTAGGGAGACAAAACTGATAGCAAATAAGCCAGCAATCACTGAAGTTCTATATGGGTCAGCACTAAAGCCTTGTTTTGTCTTTTTTTGTGCTACTGATTAGTTACTAAAAGTAAGACTGTCTTTGCATATTACAGTAAGAACTGTGATGGGGTGCATATGCCATAACTGAACATCAGAGAAAGAAGAAAAATGAGCAAGCCTGGGAGATTGTCAATGACATGGGAGCAACAGTTTAAAGTAATAAAAAGATAAACTTATACACGTTAGCTAAAAAAGGGAAACTAGAGACAGAATGTTGACTAGAGGAAGAATGTTCAGTTTCTAAATAGTAAAGGAACCTAAGGGTAATCACTTATTATTCTGACAATTTTAGATCAAGTTAGAAATTTGTAAATGAATGTGGTGGGATGCAGGAATATACAGGGAGATGTCCGAAGGGGGTGTTTTTCCTTATGTGTCAGTTACTAAAGGAATTAATCTTAGCATTCCATTTTTATATAGTTCATATCCTAAGTAAGGCATACAAAGGAGAGGATGAAGAAATGTGAAAAGGACTAAAGAGTCACCCTTTCCCACATCAGGAGACAACATGGAGAAGTGTAATTGAAACTTTAAAGGATTTGACAATAGTAACAACTAAAACTATACAGGGAAGAAATGGAAAAAAGTAAATATCACCAGTGGTACAACCCAAGGGTCTGGCCATTACTGTTTGATAAGCTTATCACTGTAATAAATTGAAATGATGACATCTGGGTGACATATTATGCTGATGACTGAAAACAGAACTTATAGTCACATCATATCATGAGCCAGTCTGTTTTCAGGATTAATTGACAGAACCACATTGAACTAAATTGTTATAACTTTACAAATAGCTTATATTTCTGTGTTAATAATTATACCAGGCCCCATTTGAAAAGAAAAAAATAATGAATGGTAGTTGTTCAGTTAAAATGAATGAAGAGGCACACACTCTTAAACCTCTAAACAAATAAGCAGTTATATATTTAGTTGGCTTATTTTTTGGCTCTGGCATCAGTCTGCAGTTTTAATTGGGGAATGGATAGGATGTTTTTTGCAGATTGGGAGGTATGGCTCAAAATAAAGTTCGTAAATTATTGACCCTTCACATTCAATATGACCTAGTTTATCACCTATAGCCTTCCACAGTCACTTGTCCAGGGAATGGAAGTTAATCTGTGACACACAGCCAAAACTGCTTACTTCACCTACCATGCAAGATATCATAACTCTCTTACAGACACAGTGTATTAGCCAAAAAAAACCCATCAATGAAACAAAACTTGACAGTGAAAGCTGCAGCATCAAGATGTTGGCAGTTCTGAATGTTGACAGCATAACTCATATAGACAGTTCAAAATGTAAACATAGGTAAATGGGCTGGTACATAACATATATAGACAGTTCAAAATGTAGACATAGGTAAATGGGTTTGTATAAGGGAAAGGAGTGTGTTTGTGAGAGTATTAACAGGTTATGGTTAGAGTAAGGGTCAGGTAAGAGGATACCGTTCATGTTGTGCATGTTTTTTGGAGCATGTTTCTCTATCTGAGCCTGTCTTATGTAGTGGTAGTGTAACAGAAAGTGCTTTTCTAAGGTAAGGTGCAGGGTTTGGGTAAAGTCTACCATGAATTAATAATGTGGTGTACGGGGCAGCCCCCCTGTACCACCTTACTAATGTGTGCCAACTCTAATCTTAATCCTACCCTTGCCCCTAACCCAAACCCTGCACCTTACCTTGGAAAAAGGTTTCCATAACACTACCACTATTCAGGAAAAAAACATGCCTTATGGTACTGATATAGTTCAGGAGTTATTGTGCATTTTATTTTATTGTGTTTTTGGAATAAAAGGATCAGAGAAGTTCTGTTGCTTTTTACTTCTTTTGTGATTTATTTCATATAGGTACCAGTATTACTTGTCAGTACTTTGATATGTCAATATTATGAACTGCCAGTCTTTTTGGATTAATCTTTTAAAAAAAGCCACCAACTCGTTGGAATACACACGGCAAAACAACACTTTAACAAAAAATAATAAAAATATATAAAACATGTGAGCGCTTTCACAAAGTCCTCTCTGCTTCCTCGGACATACTACAGTAACTGCTGCTCTTGTTTAAATAATGATACATCTGTGTCAAATCCAATCAGTTGACAGTATCTTGAAAATAAAAATTAAAAAGACATAGACTATATAAACAATCAAATCATATAAATAATGGACTAAAAATGTATGTAAAAACTGTAAAAGCTTGCTCTAAATTGTTAGATAGTGTTAAAACTGTAGAATATATGTATAGATATTAAAAGATGTGACTAAACATAATAATCAATGTTTCAAAGCCCTGTTCCTGAGAATAGGTTTCAGTGAAACCTTACTATTTAGTCCAGGTGGTCTGTCAGCCTGAAATCTAATTATGCATTCTTGTTCTGAGGCTTCAGTCTTATTGTTCATGTTCCCACCTCTTTTATTTTCTTGTATAATGTGTAACACTAGAAATTTGAAGGTGTGTGTGGCTCCTTTATAACATGCATCGCTAACGCACTTGTCTCTTTTTTATTTTTAATGTCCCTTACATGTTCTAGGACTCTATCTTTGAGCAGCCGATTAGTTTTGCCTACATAGTAGGCTGGGCATTTTGTACAGAGACCAAAATATACGACATTCTTACTATGACAGTCTGTATAAAAGCGTGTATCAATGCTGAACCTTCTAGTCAGGTGTGTATACTGTCCCCCTCCAAATATGAAGGGGCAGGCTGTACATCTTCTACACGGAAAGGTACCTAGCCTATCAGACCTTGCATAGTGGTCTCCATCTAACTTCTTGTAGTATTTTCCTCAGTGTGGCAAGACACGGAGACCCCACAGTGTGGACAACCAGAACAAGTTCCTGAAGAAAAGCAAACAGGTTTGATTTTTAATATTTCCTCCATTTCTTTGACTGAAACACAAAAATCTTTATTGAACAGAGGTTTGAGTTTTGTTCCTGCCCAGAGAGTAGACTTGGTGAATGTGTTAAAAGAACTGAAGCTATTTGGCAGGACACTGACATTAAAAACTATTTTTCAAGGTGGATCCAATGAATATAATGTTTTTAAAAAAACAGTACTTTTGTTCCTCCCAGCAATTCTGGGATTGATTTATTCATTGATGTGTGTGAAAAACAACTAAAGAATGTGCTCAGTAATGAAGCTACCAATGTTTTTTACAATTTATCTAAATGTGAACAGCAAGCGTTAAACAACTTAAAATGCTTTAAAAGTGTTGAAATACGCCCAGCAGATAAAGGTGGAGGAATTGTTATTTTAGATAGAGACAAATATATTGCAAGTATGTTAGTACATTTAAGTAACACCGATACCTATTGTGAGATTTCTGCAACTCATGTTAAAGCCATTACAGATAGACTGCAAGTTTCATAGTTTCATAGTTTCATAGTATAGTACTAGGCTATCTGCCCTGGGGCATTTGTAAGCCTAGCCATAGTGATGTGGCTTTTGCCACCCCATGAAATGGTACAAAAATGTACAGAATAAATTTAGAATACTGTGCCTCTGTCTAGTAGTGACACAATGAAGGTCCCCTTATATAATAGAATTAGTTTACTGTGCCCCTGTCTAGCAGTGACACAGATGTGACCCCTGGGGTAAACTTACGATCTCCCATCCACTCATCAAGATTTCTCTTGAAGAGAGTCAGTGAGGGGCTCTGCCTAATACGAACTGGGATCTTGTTACAAAGCATGGGAAGCCTCTGGGTTATGAATCTATCCCTCCAGCATGTCCTATTCATACTTGTTCCGAGGTTTAAGTCTTTAGCTCTCGTGGTCCTGATGGATTTGGATTTTTTGAGGTGGAGCATGTCCATCAGATCCTGATTGGACATGGCCTTGTACGTCAGGCAGAGATCACCTCTGAGCAGGCGGTATGCTACTGAATAGAGCTGAAGTTTCTTTAGTCTGGCAGAATAAGACATATGTTGGAGACCCTTGATCCTCTTGGTGAGGTACTTTTGTGGTCTCTCCAGCTGTTGCAAATGCCGGGTGAGGTACATACCAAATGGGGCATTGTACTCAATCATGGGTCTGATGAGGGAGGAATATAGGGGTTCAATGACATCCTTGGATCTGGATGTGAATCCCTTCATGATGAGGTGTGCAAGGTAGAATGTTTTTCTAACCACTTTGGCAACGTGGGTGTCAAATGAGAGGTCGCTGTCGACTTGGGTCCCTAGGTCTCTGATTACTTTTTCCGTACTCAGTGGGTTGCTGTCTATGTGATAATTTGTGGGTACTTTGTTTTTCCCAAAGGGGATGACTATACATTTTTTGGCATTTAGTTTAAGGCCGTGACTCCAGCACCAGTTGTCCGTTTCTGTGAGGCCTTTTTGTAGGATGTATGTGTCTGCTGGTGTATCGACTATGGCACCTAGTTTGCAGTCATCTGCGAACTTTGTCAGCCACAGCCCTCCCATGTTTGCTTTAACATCTGAGAAATAAATGCCGAACAAGAGGGGTCCCAGGACAGATCCCTGTGGGACACCACTTGTGACTGGCTTTGAGTCTGACATTGCTCCAGCGATTTTAACTTTATGGGTTCTGTCCTTTAGCCAGTTTGCAACCCATCTAGTGACATAAGGGTTTACTTTTAAGCTGTTGAGCTTATCTATGATGCCTGAGTGGGGTATTGTGTCGAAGGCCTTAGCCAAGTCCAGGTATGCTGTATGGACTGCTTTGCCATCATCAATGGCTCTAGTGACTGTTTCGAAAAAGTCAACCAGGTTTAAAAGGCAGGATCTTCCCTTTACAAAGCCGAACTGGTTGGGGTCAAGTGTCTGTAGGTCCCCTATGTCTCTGTTTATGAGTTCCATAATGATTCTTTCCATAGCTTTGCAGACCAGGCTGGTTAAGCTTATGGGGCGGTAGTTTCCAGGGTCTGCAGAGGCACCCCCCTTGTGGAGTGGGACCACTGTTGCTGTACGCCAGTGTTCAGGTACATATCCCGAAGTAAGGCTAAGGTTAAATAGCATTTTTATGTGTGGGTTTAGCTCCTCTTGGAGTTCATGTAACACGCAACCCGGGATACCGTCAAGTCCCATTGATGCTGTGTTTTTTGCTTTGTTTAGGGCGGTTCTCACTTGGACATCTGAGATGACAGGGAGATTACATTCAGCTGAGATAAGTATTTCTTCTTTTGGGGGTGAGGGAGGGGACAAACTTGCACTGAACCTGTCAGCCAGAATGTTGGCAATATCTGTGGGTTCAGTGTATTTTTTGTTGTTGTGAACCAACTCTGAGCATATCTGAGGGTTTCCGCCCAGGTTTCTAACATAGCTGAAGAAGGCTTTATGGTTATCTTTAGTGTCCTTGATTTTTTTCTCAAAGTTGGCCTTGGATGTTTTTATGAGAGAACGTGGTTTTCTGCTAATGTTGATCAGAGATGTCTTCCCTTCATGGGATTTTGCTCTAGTAAGTGCAGTAGCTTCCTTCTTTTGTTATACAATTTGTTTATGGCTGAGGTCCACCAGACAGGACGCTTACCTTTGGTGGAGAGGGACTTGGATTTATTTGGGATTGCATGATCCATGCATTCTTGGAGATGTCCATAGAAAGCATTTGTGAAGGATTCGGCATTGTGGGATGTGGTATCCACTGGCACAGTGGGCTTAAAGGATACCATCTCAGTCTTAAGAAGAGTGAAGTCTGCTTTTGAGAAGTTTTTCACTGTGGTCTTTTGTGCTGGGGGTGGAGGTGGGATATGTATATCCAGGGTGATTAGTTTGTGGTCAGATCTCACTAGTGAGGGGTATACTTCCGGTGTGGAGCATTTTGTCCCCATGTTTGTGATGATCAGGTCTAGTATTATATCTCCCCTAGTGGGAGAGGTGACTAGTTGTTCCAGTGCATTTGAATTTATGAATTCCAGGAACCTTTGGGCTAGGGTATTAGGGCTAGAATAATGTACCCAATCTATGTTTGGGTAGTTGAAGTCTCCCAGTATGATGGTATTTTGTGATACATTCATATCCTCCAATGTCTTCAGGAAGGCTGAGTGGGGTTCTTGAGATTGGGAGGGTGGTCTGTAACATGCTACCAGATGTATAGCAGTTTTGCCTATGGTTAGTTGCACCTGTATGGTCTCTGATGCTTCATGTGTTGCTACTAACCTGGAGGTGTGGGTGTCCTTGATGAATATGGACACTCCCCCTCCCTTTGTGGTTCGGCCCGGGTATTGGGGCCGAAAAGCATGATACGAGGTGTAGCCTGGCAGCGCTGGGGTGCTCTCAGGAGCCTTGAACCAGGTTTCAGTTACTGCACAGACGTCGATGTTCTCCATGCTGAGGAGTGCATCAAGTGCCTGCATCTTGAGATTTAGACTTCTGGCGTTGAGCAGCATTACCCTTAGTTTTTTTCCATTTTTGTTTTCTAAGGAGGTGGGTTTGTCTTTTGAGCCTTGCCTAAAAAAGGCACTATGGGGGTGGCAAGAGCCTTAGCCAATATCCGGAAGCCCAGTGGTGACAGGTGTAAGGCATCCCTTGCGAAGCAGCGTGGCTTGTCCAACATGTCAGCCCAGGCAGACAGACATTGGATCCCCTTAGAATGACACCAGTACTTGAGCCAATTATTAAAGCTGATCATCTTGTCTTTGTATTGTGGTATAATTCTTGGTGAGGGCAAGATGCTGCTCAGGGTCAGGGTCATACCAGCCTGGGCTACATAATCGGACAGCTCCTCTATGTCTCTTTTCATGTAGTCCAGGGAGGTACGTCTCAGGTCATTCACACCAGCATGGAGAATGACGGAGTCATATTTGTACTTCCTTTGGAGTGACTTGAGTGCGTGTGTTATGTGGTGGATCCTAGCTCCCGATAGACAGCTCACAGTCACCCTCTCCTTGTTCAGCCTGGTCAGCGGGACATCAGTGTGTCTGACTATAGAGTCACCTATTACTAGTGTATCAGGCAAGGTGTTTGGCCTTAAGGGCTGTGATTGGTTGACACACTGATTTATTGAAGTATGTGTTGCATGTGTTTTGTTTTGAGGTGGTGGATTTTTGGATGTCTGCTTTGGGAGCCTCTGTTGTTTTGGTAAGTTTTTATTAGAGCCTCCAAGTATGTCTTTGTGTTTTTATGTGTTTGGTTTGCAGTTGTGGTAGGTCTATGTGGGACTGGGATTGTTGTGTGTGTGGTTACCATCTCCTCCTGTCTGGTCATGCCAGCCCTGAGTTGAGAGAGTTCAGCCTCCAGTTTGGCTATATAGTTGCATCTCTCACATGTATTTGTGTTTGTTGGGAGGAGGAGAGGGTTGTCTGTGTACATGAGACAATTGTAGCATTGTCTCAAGATACCCAGATTGACCAGCTGAACTGGAGAGGATGCCAGTAATCTACCACTCGACATGCTAGAACAGTATAAGGGAGTGCTGTACCTTTAAGGGAAGTGGATATTCACAGGGGTGGTAAGTAGATGTAGTGCTTTACTTAGTACGAGAGTGCTTACTTAGTAGAGAAGTATTGAGAACAAGTGCTAGGCTTATAATATAGTGAGTAGTCTGATTATACTAAGAGTAGAGCTTCCTTAAGGGAAAATTTGAAGAGCAGACCTGGCGGAGCCAGAAGAAGTTTAACCTTGTTTAACCGGCGCTGCGCTATGCGCACAACTGCGCAAAGCCGTGCAAACGTGGATTTTAAACAGTGAACTACAAAAGAGCTAGAAATGGTCCAAAACAACCAATTACTACAGCTTCTTGTGCTGAGGTCACTTCCTACAGGGACAGGTAGGCTTCTCAAGGCTCCCCACTCCCACTGGTGAGCAAAGAAACTTCCTTCTATCCAAGTAAGGTAATGGACAACACAGGAACTACACCACAGCCCAGAATACATCAATGCCTGTAAACTGGTCTAAACTAGTCGAGGAGAGGCGGGAAAACAAGGATTATTTTTTTGTTTTTTTGTTTTTTTGATAGAAACACACAGAAAATGCAGAAACAGTGATAAATCAGTAACACAGGCTAGCACACTTTAGTGGGCAGCCTCAACAGTTAAATTAAACAGACAAACAAACAAACTTTTGATCAAATTCGACTAAAATGTAACTTTAAGTGCAGATTTTAAAATAATGCAGCAAACAGTTAAAAAACAATTCAAGCTAGTTCAGGGTAAGCTACAGAAGCGATTCCAAGTGAAAAAAAGCAAAGATACTTAAATCCAGAAAGTAGTCGCTTTTCTGAGTTCCCTGCTGCTAGGACCACTCTGCAGGACCACGAGGAGCTTGTCTGAGCAGTATAGCCAGAAAAAAAAACGCCCAGAGGCGGATTTTAAACAGTGAACTACAAAAGAGCTAGAAATGGTCCAAAACAACCAATTACTACAGCTTCTTGTGCTGAGGTCACTTCCTACAGGGACAGGTAGGCTGCTCAAGGTTCCCCACTCCCACTGGTGAGCAAAGAAACTTCCTTCTATCCAAGTAAGGTAATGGACAACACAGGAACTACACCACAGCCCAGAATACAGCAATGCCTGTAAACTGGTCTAAACTAGTCGAGGAGAGGCGGGAAAACAAGGATTATATTTTTGTTTTTTTGTTTTTTTGATAGAAACACACAGAAAATGCAGAAACAGTGATAAATCAGTTACACGGGCTAGCACACTTTAGTGGGCAGCCTCAACAGTTAAACAGACAAACAAACAAACAAACGTTCGATCAAATTCGACTAAAATGTAACTTTAAGTGCAGATTTTAAAATAATGCAGCAAACAGTTAAAAAACAGTTCAAGCTAGTTCAGGGTAAGCTACAGAAGCTATTCCAAGTGAAAAAAAGCAAAGATACTTAAATCCAGAAAGTAGTCGCTTTTCTGAGTTCCCTGCTGCTAGGACCACTCTGTGTTTGATATGTTAATAACAGGCATGATTTCTGAGCCACTTTTTGAATACTTCAATATAGAGTACCCAGTGACTCCAATTATGTATGGCCTACCAAAAGTCCATAAAAACATGGAAAGTCCACCCATGCGACCTATAGTATCTAGTCGGAGGTGGGTGACAGAGCCACTGTCGATATATGTTGAGAAAAACCTGCATCCTATACTTAAGGAATGTACTACTGTCTTATTGGACACTAAATATTTTTTGAGAGACCTAAGTGTACATTTGGAAGGTATAGATGACCAATGTTGGCTTGTTACTCTCGACATAGAGTCCCTTTTTATAGTTATTCCCCATTCTTGGGGTATAGATAATGTAAGGGAACTACTCAACAGATAAGGGATAGAAAATACCAAAATTCGACTCGTGTACCCTACTTGAGATCATCCTAGAAAATAATACCTTTGTATTTGGCGACAAGTTTTATATACAGAAGGTTGGCGTGGCTTGTGGGCACTGCCTGTGCCAATAGCTACGCCAACCTAGCACTTGTACAATGGGAAACTGAGAATATTTTGACAGGCAACATTTTTGCTAAGTCTATTATATGGTACAAGCATTTTGTTGACAATATTTTTCTGTTGTGGCATGATAACAAAGATAATTTGCAGCAATTTTTAAATTTCATTAATACCATTACTCCCTTTTTGAATTTCACATACAAATACTCAAATAGAGAAATAGAGTTTTTAGATGTAAAGGTTACAAGAGACACACTCAATTATGTTCATACCTCTATATATAGGAAACCCATTAGAAAGAACAATGTCCTACATAGTAGTAGTATGCATCCTAACTACACTAAAACCAATGTGATCAAAGGACAGATAGTTAGATGCATGAGGCTATATAATGATGATGATAGTTTCTCTCAGGCACTTACCCTGTTAAAACATGAATTTATTGAAAGGGGATATAAAGCTAGAGATATAGACAAACAATTTAAAGTGGCTTGGAATGAGAGAAGAGAGAGGTACAAGCCCAATTATGACAGGACGAGAATCAGCCAGGATAACCAAAGTAACTATGCCACCAGTACCACATTAACCAGGAACCTAAAGAATGATGTATTACGTATTCCATTAACATTTGCAAGTAATATCAGTACAGTCTGTGATATAATTAAAAATAATTGGGCATATTGTTAAATGTGGATGAACTAGAAGGTGTTATAGGGGCTACACCATCTTTTACCTTTAAAAACAACGTGTCATTAAAAAGACAGTTGTGCTACAAGAAGTTAGATGGAGACCACTATGCAAGGTCTGATAAGCTAGGTACCTTTCCGTGTAGAAGGTGTACAGCCTGCCCCTTCATATTTGGAGGGGGGTAGTATACACACCCGACTAGAAAGTTCAGCATTGATACACGCTTTTATACAGACTGTCATGGTAAGAATGTCATATATTTTGGTCTCTGTACAAAATGCCCAGCCTACTATGTAGGCAAAACTAAAAGGCTGCTCAAAAATAGAGTCCTAGAACATGTAAGGGATAATAAAAATAAAAAAGAGACAAGTGTGTTAGCGATGCATGTTATAAAGGAGGGAGCCACACATACCTTTAAATTTCTAGTGTTACACATTATACAAGAAAATAAAAGAGGTGGGAACATGAACAATAAGACCGAAGCCTCAGAACAAGAATGGATAATTAGATTTCAGGCTGACAGACCACCTGGACTAAACAGTAAAGTTTCACTGAAACCTTTTCTGAGGAACAGGGCTTTGAAACATTGATTATTATGTTTAGTCACATTTTTTAATATCTATACATATTCTACAGTTTTAACACTATCTAACTCTATAGAGCAAGATTTTACAGTTTTTACATACATTTTTAGTCCATTATTTATATGATTTGATTGTTTACATAGTGTATGTCTTTTTAATTTTTATTTTCAAGATACTGTCAACTGATTGGATTTGACACAGATGTATTATTATTTAAACAAGAGCAGCAGTTACTGTAGTATGCCTGAGGAAGCAGAGAGGTCTCTGTGAAAGCGCTCACATGTTTTAAATATTTTGACTATTTTTTATTAAAGTGTTGTTTTGCCATGTGTATTCCAATGAGTTGGTGGCTTTTTTGGAACATTATACTTTTATCATTGGTTACTTTATCCAGATTCAGGTGATTTGTGTTTGATAGTTTGGATTAATCTTTTGCGTGTCTGCATTTTGATATGTTAACTTTTTTAAGCTGTAATTTTATATATATATATATATATATATATATATATATATATATATATATATATATGTGTGTGTGTGTGTGTGTGTGTGTGTGTGTATCTAATTCACAAGCTCAAAGTTTCAAAACTTTGAACTGCAAACGGTCAAGACCATAAGATCAAAGTTTTGAAACTTAAAAATTGTAATAAAAAAATAAAAACAAAACTTTTTTTAATGTTTTTGTAGGGGGGCAAGCCCCCCCCCTGCACACTCACACCCCATGCTAAATAAATATACCAACCCTGTGATATCGTACTATAGTGAGGAAAACAGTAAATTTCCCATTTTATGCTATACGGCGATCTCCATTCAAAACGTTTGAAGTTTCAAAACTTAAATCTTGTGGTCTTGACCATTTGCAGTTCGAAGATTTGATACTTCGAGCTTGTGAAGGGAATCCATATATATATATATATATATATATATATATATATATATATATATATATATATATATACATATATATATCAGAGTGGGGTGACTTACTGAAGCTTTTTTTAAATCATTTAAAAACTTTGTTAGACTCACTGCTCCATTTTTAATCATTGCTTATTCTTCAGTTCTACAGACCTGGACAATGCTGTGTTACTTTAATTCACTCTGACAGGAATACTGGTTTTTGGTCCTCAAAAAAATGAAATTCTATTTTCATGAGATAAAACCCGGGAATTATCCATATTTTTATAGTTTCTAGTTACTAACATCATTTCAGAATAAATTTGTAGTGCCGCTGTACACATACACACATACACACACACACACACACACACACACACACACACACACACACACACACACACACATACACACACACACATATATAAAGCTACAGACACATCAGTCAACAGTGTGCTTGATCAACATCTGTTTAGTCAACTGCTTTTAGTCAAATAAAGAGATAGTCGACAGTTGTGCCAGATCATACAATTCTTGGGGTTTGAGAGTATTCCCTTTCCTTGGTTTTGGGCAATCTCAGAGCTAGTATATTTAATAGCTAATATAGTTAATACACAGTGAGTGTGGGTGGTGCAAAATAATGCTGTTTTTTTTTTTAGTTTTAGTTTTGCATGCACTGAGGTTGTTTCTTGGCAAATATATACTAGCCAGTCAACTTCATGTTTTTGACAAATTGTGGTATGTGTTTTGAATGCTGACAAATGCAAATGTCAACAAAAGCAAGTAGAACTGTGTGTGTGTGTGTGTGTGCGTGCGTGCGTGCGTGCGTGTGTGTGTGCAAAATTAAAATAGATTCTATGGAAAGAACACAATGCAGTTTTATAAGTAATAAATGTGAGAAGAAATACAAGTTGTGTTGAATGAGTGCTCTGGAATAAAATGCCAAATTCAATGAAGATACCATGTTTCTTTGTTTTCAAAATTCAGAAAGTCCAAATTCAGGATTTTCTGGAATTTTTAATGAAAAATGGAAAATCAGGGTCCCTAGTAATTTGGCTAGTCTTGTTTCTTTTGTGTATGCAGAATGGCTGTAGGTATAATATCAAAATAATGGGTTATATTACAGGCTATGACACTAAAACAATCATTGGTTCTAAGCTTGCAAGACTCACAACATCACTAGTTTAAAATAAAGTAGTTACCAAACTGCAGAATAACTTAGAAATGTCTATATATTATTAGCAAGTTACAAAAGATCGATGTCATCTTAAAAGACATGAATGAATTTCCTCGGCTCATAAAACAAACCAACCTGTTAAAGTCATATGTTGTGGGTTATTCAGTTTACTAGCTCTCCACTGATTTCCAAGCATAATTGTTACATACAGATGTAAATAATTAATTCCGCATTTAATGTAGAAAGCTGCATATACTTGATAAAATAACCCAGCTGTCCAACTCTTCTGAATTCCATAAAATCATATAATGTTGCTGCCTTCATGTCCAGTTGCTACAACAGCTTTCTTGATAACAAGTAGCAACAGCAAACAGAAATTTCTGTGTGCAATTATGTGCGCCCTCCCTTTATTTACTCATGATAAGAAAGTAATGCATACAGCAAATTCATCATGTGACGCTGTAACTGAAATATAATAGATTGTTTTATATAGCAAAACTATTTCAAAGCATTACTCAGAAAGATCAGTAGGTTGAATAGTGCTGTACTGACAGTAACTATAGTAATATCTGTGTATTTGCACAAAAAGCTGAATAGCTGAAAGTATTGGGCAAATTAATAAATTATGTTTCACTCTTATTCATTACTAATTTGGTAATGCTGTAAAAACATTGTAACTCTGCCAGGCTGTTGTCCAGTGTGATCAGTTCACTGTCCCCAGTTACCAATCAACCAAGTAAATAAAATACTTGTAATTGCTTAGACTAAAGACAAATGAATAGATATGAAGGCTGCAAAAATGCATTATGCACAATGCTCATTGTTATTTACTGCTTCCACTATATCTCAGACACACACACACACACACACGTTTTAGGAAAGTAAATAAGTAAAAAAATGTTCACTGCATATCCTTTCTATTCAGAACTGGGTATATAAAGGCAAAGGTGAATGTGTGGCCCTTGTTCCTAAATGTAACTACACTATCACCTACATTTTACTCAAATGGGTAAATTAGCTCCCTCCAAAAGATGGTCAGATTATTTACTGTGCATCTTGGTCCAAAAGCTATGGCATAAGGAATTCTGGCCTGCATTATCAACAAAGATACATATAAAAGATAGGTGCTATGCACTGAGAACAGCACGCTTCTTTTGCTACTGCAGGATGTATGATTACTGCTAATGAATGCCATTGTGAAAAATAACTGTGGAACAGTCAGCTTCAGACAGTGTGAAAACAAACACTTGTAAGCATGACACAAACAAAATGGCTGTGTACTGTGTTACAAACACTTGTAAGCATAACACAAACAAAATGAGCGTGTACTGTTACAAACACTTGTAAGCATGACGCAAACAAAATGAACGTGTACTGTGTTACAAACACTTGTAAGCATGACACAAACAAAATGAACGTGTACTGTGTTACAAACACTTGTAAGCATGACACAAACAAAATGAACGTGTACTGTGTTACAAACACTTGTAAGTATGACACAAACAAAATGAACGTGTACTGTGATATGAGGTAACTTCTGATCAGCAACACTTGTGAAAGAAGTTCAGTAGTGTGGTAGAAAAATATCTGTTGCAGTTGCAGATAGGAGTAAAATAATCCCAGACTAGTAAAGCATGAGTTTAGTAGTACATTAAGTACCAATGCAGGATGATGGTTTACTTCTATTTTAACATGACAAAATATAAGCTAATAAAGATATTGTTTTGTTGTTAATATACAGTAATAGCATATATTCTGTTGAGGGATCCGCTGGGGTCCCCACCAATATGGCCCAAACTGAACCCAACAATTGTTAAGGCAATCCCTGATTTGCTGTCGAACATTTTGTGCCTGACCATGTCACTGCTTTGGTAAAACTTAAATAGACAAAATCTACAGCCCATTTCTGGTTTATCAAGTTTATACGATCAGAGAAATATATTACATATTTCTGGCTTGATCTGGTAGATATTAAGGTATACTGTCCTCTATTCTGTGCCCCACTGATTTCTACATGCGCTATCCTTCTCACCTTTGGCAGTGAGTCCATGGTTTTACTTAACTGACAGGTTGGATATTTTTGGGCATTTGTCTGCTTTTACTCATGTTAAGGGGAATGACATCTGACTTCTTTCATTCCTCAGGACCTTTACTATTGTCCCCTTATTTGTTGAGAAGTTAAGTTAGAGATCCTATCAGGTCTCTCCTCTGCTTTCTTAAGAATTCTGGACTAAATTTCATTGGGAGAACACTGTGGAATGTTCAGTTATAATGTGTTCTAATGGAAGAACTCTTTCACAATCTCAGGGTTAGACTTCCAACATGCTGTTTTTCATAGATTGACCTGATGTGTGGAGCATTGCTACTGTGTACCTGTGTTTCAGATGATGATTTCACAGTCATAACACAGAGACATCTTTGTATTACCTGAACTTTCATGTGAACTTGTTGAAAATGGAGAAAATATGGCAAACAATCAAAGCTATGTATTACACTTAATTTTGAGGAATTGCTGCTTCATAATTTCTATAAATTTGAATATATTTTCCAAATGTTTACAATCTGGCATATAATTTTCCCATCAAAGACTGTTTTGCATTTATTTTCAAAACCACATACTATGCATAACACAGCTAGCCATCCCCTTCCAAGAAAAAAAAGCATGAATTTATTGAAGTTATAAGGGTTCATTTACTATAATACGCACAACATATACCAATAATTTTGGAGTTCTCAAAAGTTTTGCTTCAAACTTTAAACATGTTATTTATCTATTTATTTGTTTCTTTATTTTAGACCACCACTTTCCGGCCTTTAGGCCACCACCTTATTGATCCATTTCTTCATCCTTCAGAGTGAACGTTGGCACATTTATTATTCAGAAAGGGTTAGAGCCATACTGCCCACTCATTCATTCCGTAACTGTGGTGAGAGCCTATCAGCCCATCTGTTTCTGTTCAGGAGTGCAATTTGGGTGCTTATCAGGCCATCATTCATATGACCAGGCTATTCACCATGTATGGTCAAACAGGAGAAACATATAGGCAGTATGAGCAGGAAAGACAGGGGAGATATCAGCTCACCCCCCCCCCCCCTGTGAGGAGAGAGATGGCTTGGTATGCTTTAACACTGCCCACTACTACAGGACAGTAGGAGAAGGTCAGTAGCAGCTATATGTCTGCAGAGACTATGCACTGCACGTAAATCCAGGAAGTGTGCAGATTATCGCTTTTGTCAGCAGCATCAGCACAGCTGCCAGCTGCCATGAGGACAAGGTTTACCCGGAAGGGAAGGGACCACTCATGTGAATGATGGCTTGATAAGCACCCAAACCTCGTTTCTGAAGAGAAACAAATGGACTGATAGGCCGTCACAGTTACAGAATGAATTGCAGGGACAATATGGCTCAAACACTAGCCAGACAATAAATTGCTAACTTTGCTCTGAAGGATGAAGAAATGGATCGATAAGGTGGAGGTCTAAAGGCCAGAAAGTGGTGGTTTAAAATAAATAAATAAATATGTTCAAAGTTTGGTGCAAAACATTTGAGAACTCTAAAATTATGGGTATATAGTAAATGAACCCTTATAACTTCAACAAATTTCAACATTTTTGACAAACACATCATTCCTGTTTCCTCTGAATACATTATAGATGTGATTTCACTATACTTTTGATGTAAGAACTGTATTTTGAACCCATTTAAAAACTTTGTTTATGAGGGGGTGACATTAGGAATCACACAGAAAGTAGGGAAGTAAAATGGATTTTAAGACTTAGGGCAGACAGAGGCAAAGGTCTCAATGAAAGAGCCACACTAAAACTATTATTGAAAGCTAGGAGAATAACTACTTGTTAGTAGTTTACCCATGAATTGATATACATTTTCCCTCTTGTGTGGTCTGAATTGTCTGTTTTTAAATGTGATATATTCTACGTTTGTAAGTTTGTATGGATATATCTTACTATGTATCTCTTCATTACACATTTTAGCAAGAGGTCTGTTCCTTTAAATGTTGGATGTTAGTTTGATTGAATAATTGAAGATAGTATAAATATATGTGTGTAATGGAATTTATTTTAATGGTCTAATGAAGCTAATAGCAAAAGCGCTTGCATATTACTAATACAATAAATGTTTTATGGAATATGAAGTTTGAGTGGTCCATGGTTGCCTCACTGCCATAATTGCTATTAGTGTTTGTTATATCTTATCTGCTTTTGGTGGTGAGACGTTTGCCCTATGGGACACCTATTTGGTCAGTTTCTTCTCCATTTAAAAACTATTTTTGCATACATATTCCAGATGTAAATATTACTTTACTATATTACTTAATGAAATGGGTCATAAACAGTATGCAACAATTATAAGCTACAAACACTGAAACCTGCCCATATAGGTTCATAGGATGGTACTAGGCTATCGGCCCTAGGGCCTATATAAGCCTAGCCATAACAATTCCCTGGCTATTTCTTCCCACAGTATTTACTTATCTAAGTCAATATTAAATATTTGCCAAGGAATGCAGATATTGTGCATATTTTTTACCTTTTTGGGAAAACAGAGCACAATATCTTGGTCAATGTACCATGTAGACCCATACAATTTGTATTTAATATGTTTGTCGGAATGTTAGCTTTAAAATGATATGTTAACCATTACTGTGTGATGCTCCTTTATGGAGATATTCACAGAAATATGATTAATATTATATTTGTCATAATTGATAAATAAACAAAGCATAGTATCTCATCATCTGTAACAGATAGAGGCTAAATATCAGTGTAGAAGTTGTGTCGCTCAATGTCAGCTTCAAAATGATGCATCATTTGTGTCATCACCATACTCCCTTGCAAAGATATGGGAATAATAACGAGAACTATTGGAAATGTATAATTTTCATAATCCTACGAGACTAAACAAACTGTGATATCTGTACGTGTGTACAGCATACAGAAACAGTTCTTTCACCATGTTGTAAGGAGTAATATGGTCTTCAGAATGAGGTATTACTTGGCACACTGACATGTTCCCTTCCAAAGTTATTTAGCAAAATATGAAAAAAAAATAATTTCCATAACCTAAGTCCTAAACATAAGCCAGCCTTCAGTCTTGCCACTGCATTCTCAAACATTAGATATTCACCAGTGGCTTCAACATTTTAGTATGACTTTTCCTATATGATGAAAGTAATATGCTCCATTTTACAATGTCAGCAAAAATCTTTTTTTTTTTTTGCATCCTAACTTCCCCCAGCCATATCACAAGTGTTGATACTGCAACACAAAACATGCTGACCACTGAATGATTTATTTACATGCCAGAATTTTCTTTGACTCAGACTACCTCACTTTGTTCACTGAACTTACTTTGACGACTGTTAAAGAACTCTGCCAGCAATGAAAGCAAGCATTTCACAAGGATGAATACTTGGCAAGGCATACTGTCTGAATTTGCTTCTACAAATCTCCAGACATCATAGGGCATTTTACCTGAAACACACTAGCCAAGATATTAAATCAGGCTTTGTCATAGATGATGTCCTAAGGAAGGAAATTAGGCCAAGAAACATTCCAACAAGTTACATAAGCATGTTTAAGTATTTAATTCCTTCTCTCCAATATCCTGTCAGGTGAGAAGCACTCTACAGCTAAGACAGAAAGTTAAGAACAATTCAACTCTGTTAAAATCCCAACGGCTTTCAGCTTGCTGAACAAGGATTTCATTTTTGCCTCTCCCTCAGGTTTTCTGAATATTTTGACTTTTGGTTCTCTAGGTGACAAAAACGCCTCCAATAAAAATATGCCATACTGTGATATACAAGTTTCTTAACTCCAAGTGAATGGATTTTCCACACTGATTGCTAAGACCTGCTGATTTAGCTTTTGCAGTTCACACCATAGCACATTTCTGATGAGTGAGTTGTGGTTTGCAGAGCATATCCAGACAGCTGAGATAAGGTAACACAGTACTGCACCAGTAAGTCATTCACTGTATTTAGTTAGTTAGTTAGATAAATAGAGCTGACAGTAATCATGAGAAGGCATATAAGCAAAGCATTAAGAAATGCCATCTTACAGAACTTGGGGAGTAAATATAAACAGTGTAAAGCTTCATTTGTAAAATAATAAAATACTTCTCAACTTGCAGAATTTCCAGATTTTTGCCTCTTATTTTTGCTCTGTCCATCATAAGGTTTGTAGTTTTCTGGCAAATCATTGAGAAGTAAAGACATTAAATGATTGGAGCTATATGAGTTTCAGATTTCATATCTTTCAGAAAAATGCATGTTAATGCAAAACTTCTTACTGGAACATCTTTTTATATTTACAAGAACTATATTTGATTTCTCTCTAACTAAGTAAATAAATACAGTGAATGGCTTACTAGTGCAGTACACTGTGACCTTGCCTTAACTTTCTGGATATGCTGTACAAACCCCCATAAGTCACTCATCAGAAATATACTGTGCTGTGAACACATATAAGAGACAATATATCAAAATATGTAGATACGCATTCATATAATATGTTACATATATATGTCTGAGAGCCCTGTTGCACACTCATTCCTTAACTCTAACACAAGCTATTGAGTCCATTCTTTCTCTGTCAGTGATGAGATATGGATGCTGATCAGGCTCAAATTCATGTGAGTGGTCCCCTCAATTCCCATATAACTGCCCCCCCATGACAAATTCCAGCCATGTTGCCACTGCTGCTGCATGGAGAGGTCTGCCTCATGTTCCCGCACCCATGTGCACTCCTCCATGACTTACATAAAGCACACAGCCTCTCCAAGTAGCTGTGACTGACATTTTCGTACTTTCCTGTAGAAGCAAATGGAGCAGAGGCTCAAGCTACTTCTCTCCCACCTTAATCAGGATCATGCAATAGGCAAATGAAGGCAGAGGAAAACAAACCCTGGACCACAGAAGGTAGCTCATTAACAGCAAATAGCTGTAATCCTCTACATTAACAGATCAGTATATAGTACTCATGTACACACACACACACACACACACACACACACACACACACACACAGAGACACACACAGGCACACACAGACACGCACACACACACACACACACACACACACACACAAACACACACACACACACGCATATATAAATATGTTACATACATGTTGAAAAATGCAGACACACAAACATCTATACCTCTATATCTATATATATCTATGTGTGTATATAAAACAGGTCTTTGTAGTGACGTAAAATAGTTTTCCATCCTGAGGGGGTAAGATGTCCCCCACCCTTAAGAAAAAATATTAAACAAAGGAAAAACTGGTACTTCCTGAATATCAAAGTTGCTGACAGAGACTCCTTAAAATCAGGAAACAAAAACATCAATTATGTAACCAGTCTCAGTTTAGAATGCAAAGTAATCAAGCATTTATAACTTGTTTTTAAATTGATACTTCTTTATTGAAAAATAAACTATTTTAAGTAGACAATCCCCAGGATTTAATAAAATCTGCGTAGGCACAGTGTAGAGCCTACACAGAATGTTACCATGTCCAGTTGCCAAGGGAGAGACGAGAAACGTGGTTATTAGATCAGTGTAGGGAGTGTAGTGCTAACTGTACTCAGAGATGAGTAAGACACTTCCTCCACTGTCCAGTTCTATTATTTCAATGTTTTACTTTTTTTTTAAATAAAAGTTATGGCTTCATGTGCGGTCAACAGTTTGAATACATGGAAGGGAAAATAAGCATTCATTTTTGAAATACAAATTGTGGCAATTATTTTAAATTATGGCCCAGTGCTCTCCACTAACCTTTGCTAAGCTCTGATAAGACCTGCTAAGCACTGCATAAACACAACAGCAGCTAAAAATGTTTATGCACTGCTCAGCTCCACTTGGCTGGTTTGCGCACTGCTAAGCATACGGTTCTGTGAGTTTTCGCTATGCTTGGCTCAGCTGCATTGCTTTGTGCAATGCTAAGCAACATGGCACTTTTTTAAATGCTGCCCAATGGTGTTTGGGAAAACAGGCTATATTAAGCCCAATAGACAGGAATACAGCATAATCTGTTGGAGTTCTGACTCTGAAGGGTACTATAGCAGGTGTTGGTGAGAGTGCGCACTTTCAGGTGCAGTGTTGGGGTATTCTGGAGTCCAGGGTCATGGTTAGACTCCTAGTAAAAAAACTTGATGACCAGCTTCTGCAGGGAGGTTTCCAGGGCTCAGAGTGCAAGGCGGAGGCCTGGGACTGGCTGGCATGGGAACTCACCAGTGTGACTGGTATCCCCCACACAGGTGAGCAGGTTCCTCACCACCATGATGACCTGAAGCATTGAAAGGGGGATCGCTTGGTCACCTGGGTCCAAGAAGCTCAGGCAGGGAATGCTCCACATGTATGTAAGTAATTTTACCTCTGTTTCACCAGTACCTAATCTGAATGTCTGCTAAACTGGTATGCATAATAATGTGCTTCTCTTCCAACAGCTGCAGAGGAGAGAGCTCACAACATCAAGGCACATGCGGGGCACTTGGCCAGGTTGCGCAGTGATTGTGGTGAGTATGGATGTATTATGTTAACTGTTCTGAAATAAGCAAGAAGTAGTAAAGCATTAACTGCAATAAAGTATATACGGTAAAGGTTGTATTGCAATAAATTTAGACTTAGAGCTGTACTGCAATAACTGAATACTGCCAACTGTAGTGCAATAAGCAAGAAAGAGTAAAGCATTAACTGCAATAAAGTATATACAATAAAGTCTGTAGTGCAATAACAGTGGAATAAGAGTTGTATTGCAAGACCTGAATAATTACAACTGTTGTGCAATAAAAACTCAAAACAATACCAGTAACTGCAGTAAAGTATACACAATAAAGTCTGTTGTGCAATAAGTGTGGAATTAGTGCTGTTTTGCAAGACCACTGTTGTGAAATAAAAACTAGAAACAATACTTGTAACTGCAGTAAAGTATATACAATAAAGTCTGGTGTGCAATAGATGTGAAATTAGAGCTGTTTTGCAAGAAATTAATAAAGACAACTGTTGTGTAATAGAAACATGAAACAATAGCAGTAACTGCAATAAAGTATATACAACAAAGTCTGTAGTGAAATAACTGTGGAATTAGAGTTGTTTTGCAAGAGATGGATTATGACAACTGTTCTGCAATAACACATGAACCAATACCAATAACACCAAGGTAAATTGTGTACTTCAGGATTGTCTTGTTTTAACCATTGCAGTATAGCTGTATGCATTTAGGCTGTGAGGTAAGGTGCTACAGTCAAGTATAAGAATGTAATAGCTGTAGACTGCAAATATAATGGCATGTATTGCTTAACACACATAGTACTGTTCAAGGCTGATTGTAGGTCAATATTGTTCACATAATGCTCTGTCATCCACAATCAGCAGGTAAGCAAGGTATATGGGTGAGGTAGCCCACACCATGACCTGATATTGTTTGTTGACTTCACAGATATTTCAACCCACTAACAATATAGTGTGTATACCTGCAGTCTATATAGTAATGTATAGATTACCTACTAATTTTGTCATGCTTGGAGTTCATGTATGGGTGCTTTCTACTGTCACTGCAGTCTAGTATAAAACTGCAGTACTACAACCAGATCATATTTTGGTTCCAGGTGAGCTCTAGGCAAATATCAGTTAGTCAGTAATCAGCAGTAACTCAGTAGCTCAGTTTGTTAAATGCTCTGTATGTAATATATTTTGCTATACACAGACCAGGGCTCAAATCCAGTCCTATGTAGCACTAAATATTACAGTATCAGTCACATAATGTTTATAGATTCTCTCTCCACAAGAACTACAGGTAAATGGGTGAGGTAGCCCATATTATGAGTAAATAATTGTGTGTTCAGATGTCACAAACTGTTAAAATCATTAGCAAGAATGTGAAAATACAACATAAAATAAAGGACATAAATATAATAATACTAAAATAAAATGAAATAAATAAAATGTGTAATCTTGGTATGGCTGTATGCCAGGGGTGTCTGTTAAAAGTTGTAGCTAATTAATGCATACCATGCAGATGTCCTCTGCAGTCACTGCTATTGGGTTCTATCCCTATGCCTGCCAGGCAAGGCATGATACTTGTTTAGTTTTTCTACTGCACATACATGTCTTGCAAGTGTCACACTGTCACATAATGTAATTAGTAGTGCATAATCCCTCTATCTTAGGATTACCATCAACATGATTACTTAAATAGCAAAGTATCACTACATCAGCCCACAGTACACCTTGGTAGGTATATAGGTCCACCTGATGTGCACGTATTCTGTGTGGTTGGGTACCCACAGTTGTTACTGCTTGGCCCATACTGTTCCATGTGAATAGCTTGAGAGGTATGTATGTGCGACAGTAACTATAGGGGACTTGCACACATAAAGAAAGGACAGACCTGTAGAGTAGATAGTAGTACTGTTGACAAGTAAATAGCCTATAATGGTACTAATAGACTGTTTTTCTCTCCCTCCCCACCCTTTATCTTCATTTATTTATTATTGTTATTCATTGGTTATGGTTTTATATTAACATATGTTGTTACATTAAACTGTATTTTGGAGCATGTGTTTCATTATTGTTATATATTATAATGGTTGCATATTAACATATCTTGTTGAATTACCTATTTTGTAGGCCTTGTGCTGTAACTGTTACTGGCATGCTGTTATTATACTGCCTTTTATGTTATTTATTGTTGTGCTTCACATACTATGCATTGCTATTTACTTGGGTTATTTCCACTGTTCTGGCATGCTGTTATTACTAACAATATGTTTTGTTCATAACTAACCTTAACTTATTGCTATACCTCCATCATCACAGCACATCAGGGTAGGCCGGTTCCCGGTGATCTGACTACCTTCCCTCAACTGGCCATGGCACCGGGTCCTGGCACGTCTGAGACCCAGGCCTGTGTTGTCCCTTCTGCTGCCCCTGCACCACCTGCGGCATCTGGTGGAACCACCTCAGAGGATGGGGCCTAGCCTCCCCCTGGGAGTGGTGGCAGAGGGGCTGCAGTCACCCAAAAGGAACTGCCAGTTGTAGTGTGTAGGATCATTTAATGGACCTATGAATGATGCCTGCACCAGACTGAGGGCACACAGGTCAACCTGGTGGGGTAGGCTGGCCCTGGCACCCAGCCTCCAGCACAGTCACCTTTAGGCCAGTGAAAG
This sequence comes from Protopterus annectens, assembly GCF_019279795.1. Lineage (NCBI taxonomy): Eukaryota > Metazoa > Chordata > Ceratodontiformes > Protopteridae > Protopterus > Protopterus annectens. Next base: position 1,373,057,842 of record NC_056745.1, on the reverse strand, counting down.
AGCAGTGTTAACTGCCCATGGGTGGGGATGTCAGTCTTGCTGCTGCCATCTGGAGGCACATGTGACTCAATTCCTCAACACCCTTCCCATTCCCCATCCAAGGTGTTTACTCCCCTCATGTGCCACACACCGCCCCTGTCTGCTGTCTTGTCTTTGTTTGCTATCACATCCTCTCCTGCCCAACTTACCTCCCCACATGTAGCTATGTCCCTTCACCAACATTCCACTCTCTCCTTAAAAAAAATGGGCACCTATCCCACAAAAAAAAAAATATTGTCCGATACATAGCTCTCCATTTTGCACACATGTCCACTGGACACAACTAATTTGGTCCAATTGGCTTGACAACACATTTATGTTGTCCTCACCCCTCTCTCTGGGATTTGAGAGTCAAAATTCATGTACAAAATCTGTCAAAATGCACAGCTGTTGCTGTACAAGAAATATATAGCTATGGTTCTTTCCTATACCCTTCCTGTACATCCCTACCTGCCTTTCACTATGTTTTCTCCCGCTTGTCCCCATTTCACCACTGTCCTAGTATCCCTTTTTCTTTTCCTTTATATTTTTTTAGTTCTCAGTTGCGCAGAGCAGCATTGTGTGGCATGCAGTGCTGCTTTGCTTAGCTCAGCTTAAATGAGCATTAAAGACCTTTAATGACTATATGTGTCTTTCATTGTTACTCACATATAGAAAATAAGCACCTCTGCCAAGTCTCAAATGCGGGCTCCTCTCAACTATAGCACAGTGCATTAACTCACCATGCTTCACAGGTTTTAGTTTAAACATGTGTTTCCAGCAATATGTACTTATTGCTACCTACAGTCATTAAGCATGTAACTGAAATAAAAATGTAATGGGAAAAATAGGAGCGTACCTTGGACCCCGGTGCAATAATACACCAGTGGACAGCCAAAGACATAATAATGGATGTAAGTGAGGCAGGTATATGTACCCTTTAATCAGCAACTTGTAGAAAGATAGAAAGACACTTGCTAAGGCAGCAATGGCAAAGCACATGTAAACCATAGAAGCCACGCACATACTCCTGGATGTAGAAATGTTTCTCACAGCCTGTATATGTGCACATATGTCATGCAAATATACATGCCTTTGCAGTGTCTCAGTAGCTCAGTCTGTTAAATGCCTTGCATGTAGTACATTTTGCCACATACAGTCTTGAGTTCAAATCTAGTGTTGTGTCGCACTTCAATTACATTATTGTGAAGACAGCAAGTAATGATCGAGTCTTGCAATCCTAATCCCCACAGGTTACTGCTACTTACTACTACTGTATCAAATGATGTACTGTAATTCACCTCCTCTCATTCTGTCAATGTGTCACATAATTAGTTCTAACATTGTAAAAGTGTCCCTGAATGTCCCTGATATACTCTGGGTAAATCCCTGCTTCATTGACATTTGTCCCTGTTTGGTTGAGAGCTATGCCTAACATACCTGTCAACCTCCTACATCAAGAAATCAGATCAAAGCCATAATTACTGAGGGCCCAAGGCCCAAACTCAGTGACAAGAGTATAGATATTGCCCGTACAAAGTAAAAACATGAATAGACTAACATATATTACTGTAGCATAACTGTTTTCTGAGGGGTATGATGTGTGAAAGTCAGATTCTGACTTTATTTTCTGACATCAACCATCAATGGTTGGCCAACCATTTGTCAGACATCCACAAGATTGTGTGAAAAGGACCACATGTATAAAGCAAACATCTTGACATTCTGCAAACATCTGTATATTTGACAGGTATGATGCCTACAGGGGATATATACTACAGCAGGTTTGCATTGCTTTCTGTCATTGTGGCGCACCGGTGTTGCTGGAGTGTCCCCATATAGTTGTTGTAATAGCTCACTGCCATTTGTCTGACAGTGGCCATATGACATATTAGTGGGAATTTGCCCATAGGGGACACACCACAGTAGATTGCAGTGGATGGGTGTAAGGACATACAGCAGAATCTGGCATGACACACAGGGACATAACCCAGTATTGCTACCATTTTGGTGATATCCACACAGGTAGTATGTTTCCAGACTGTGGGGTACGATGTGTGAGGGAGCAGTAGATAGTACAGGCCATTATGGGAGTGCAGGATCTGTACATAGTGGACATCCATGTATGTGGTCCTGTAATCTGTTCCCCTCTTGTTGTCTTTCAGGAACCATGTACTGCAGTAGACATCCACCATTCACAACTGCAGAGAATGACACTGTACTGGATGGCCTCAGACACCACCATCACATCTTGCTTTCCAGGGGTCTGCACAGTCATGAACAGGAGGCAGCATTGTAGGCAGACCTTGTGCGGGCTGTTAATCAGATTGGCCAACAGGTCAGACACTGGGCCAAAGATATGGTGAATGCTGCATGGCAAAGGGCAGCTGCTGTTGCCAGGGATCATGCTGCCACCGGAGGATGGCCTGCAATGAAACAACCACTCTCAGCCACAGAGGAATTCCTGGTGAACCTAGGATCAACCAACAGCTCCCAAGCATCCATCATGCCATATGTCCTGGAGGTGGTGCCACAGCATCCACTGAAGAGGATTGTTCAGGTAAGCTGACTGTGTTCACCAGTGTAATACTGTATCAGTCATTGTGGCAGGCTGTGCATGTCAGTACATTGGTGTCAGGTCTATCTACATGGGGGGGGTTGGGTTTTATGCACAGTTGTACACTCATACTCAGAATGTCAGCAATATAACCATTATCACAATAGCTACTGTACATGTGGATATATGCACATATTACCTTGTAGCGCTGCAACATGTGGTGGTGCTGACAATACCTCTCCCTCATCTTATCATATGTCCGTCAGGTGTGGCCAGAGTCTGTGGTCCTGTAGTGTGATACTGTTGTTTTATAGATCATCTATACCCTAAGAAAGTTAAGAGCTGCCATTTTGCCCTATGTATAACTGTTGTGCTTAGCCAGAGTAGAATATTTATATGTTCCATTCTGGAACGGTTAACTACAGTGCATAGACTGGGTAATCATAGGTGTGTATTTGTACAAATATTAACACATTTACACTTATAGTTCTGAGTGGCTACACAGCCTGCTATATATGAGGCAATTACTTCAAGATGCCTGTTCAAACAGCATAGGGAGATGATACATACCTGAGACAGTGATACTACTACTGGCATATCATTCTCAAGATAGGTATACTGGGTTTTATGTGTAGTTCTATCATATGCACTGTCATATTGCATACCTCATAGGTGTATTGTACTGGCAACATTAACTGGATGTAACTGAAGTGCATGTTACAAAGGGCCTGACTTGTCTGTGCATGTTGTTGTGAGTTTGTCTGTTCTGCATGGGATCAGAGATGAGAAGATGTGGGACTTGTAATGCAGTTGTGGATCCTCATCTGTATGAGTCTGTGTGGATTATCATACATAATAATGCAAGTAATAATGTACTGTTTTTGTCTTGCTTCCCACAGGTGAATGGGGGGTTGGGGTCTGTCCCCCTCACAACCTGATGTCAGTGTCTCATCAGACTCTGAGGATGGAGGTGGCCATAGTGAGGCACAGCTGGGATTGTTGATGTGACCTTTAATCAACAAGATTTATGGTACATAAATAAAACAAAGCTAATGTAGCAGCAAGACACAAGACATAAAAATTCCAAATACTTATAATGTATTTGGAATTTTTATGTCTTGTGTCTTGCTGCTACATTAGCTTCGTTTTATTTATGTACCACAAATCTTGTTGATTAAAGGTCACATCGTGAATGTAGAAGCCTTGGGACTATTTTTACAAGTCTTTAGTTGCGTTTTTACAGCTGGGATTGTAGTGGGCTGAATCTGTCCCAGAGGTTGGCATCCCTCTTCTGCCCCCATTGTCACAGTACACAGTCAGTATGCCCACACATACCCCAGTCCCTAGAGGCCACAGATATTGGACAGCCAGAGGGTGGCAACATTGCACAGAACAGTGTGACCACTATGGCGTCAGTGTGTAAAGATACTAGCCATAACCAGACAGCTGGCAAGGTCCCACACAGGCAGATTGACACAGGTGCTGAAAGGTGGACTGCTGCCCATCCACCACCTGTTACAGGTGTCACATGATGGGTCACTCACCCCATGTTTCAGGCCTTCTTGGAGGCACAGGCACATTCTGCACACAACACCAGACAGATGCTTAGGGTTATGGATGCAGCAAAGTCTGACATCCGTGACTGCCTCCACTGCATTGGTGACACCCTGGATTGGTTCACTGATGTAGTGGACAGACGGTGGGCTGAGACATTGTCTGTCTTTGACTGCACATTCTAATGGAACATCTGGGTGGAGTTGGCATCAGACACGTGGACGTAGGTCAGCAACACCATCTGCTGAGAGTCCACGTGGCTAAGCACACTCACGCTCCCATAGTGTCAGTAACTCCAGCACTACAGAGGGAAGTGTGCTGTCCACACCATGACATGGCATGCCATGGTCACATGGTCCTGGATGGTCCCATGGGGAATACAGGCCCAGCAGACAGCAGTCACCATCAGGGACTAGCAACGCATCTGACCTTGGGCATAGTGGATCCTGTTCCTGTGTTCATGGCTGGAGACAGAGAACTGTCCACTCTACCATGAAAAGTCCAAGCTGTCCAACATACATACATGTAGGGCTAGCACTGGGCTTAACTGTGTACACATACATACACACACACACACACACTCAAACACCATTGTCGCATGCAGGTCACCAACAAACATGCACAGAACCTCTCCATGGCCCATCTAACCAGCACCCCTTCCTGACTCACACACGTGCTTTCAACTGTTTGGCACAACCTAGGCCTCTGGAACCCCCACACCCTGTGCGTGCGATGATATCTGTGCCACATCCCTGCCATCTGTATCATCAATGCAGGGACCTTCAACTAGGTGTCTGATGCACAGGGTGACTATATTACTTTACATGTAATTGTGTAGTGCAGTACTGTTATGCCATGTCAGCTGTTGTGGGCCACGACATCTACTGTATGCTGACATGTGTCATGACTACACATTAATCTTTGTGTATCTTTGTTGCATGATGTTAGACTGGTGATAGCATTACAGAATGACAAGTGTGTCACGGACCTGTGTATTCTTATGTTCCAGGAGTCAGAGCGGTTAAACTATGGACACATGAAGGCAATACAGTGGCACAGGATGGCATGGCAACACAGCAGAAATATGATGTCAGCAAGGTATGGCAGTATATGTGCATATGTGTAGAACAATGTGTCAGGATGAATGGGGACAGTCATCATAATCATGCAAATCTAGTTGGTGGCAAACATCAATTATGCTTATGTAGATGAGAGCAATTTAGGGCCAACAGCTAGTCACAGGGCCAAAAAAATGCATAACCATTACACAGAGTTAGGCATGTCTCTAGTACTGCAAGGGAATATATTTATACACACACACACACACACACACACACACACACACACACACACACACAAGTTGGATGATGTGAAAGTAGAGCCCCTACCTATCCAGTAGTACATACTATAGCTTGCAGTACTGATTGCATGTGCCACAGAGTTTATCCGATGTTAGATTGTCAGTCAGTGCCCTTAAGGTGGATGATATCAGCTGACCTTGTAAAGGAGGCCACTGTTGAGGCCAGCAGCTGGTCACAGAGCCATAAAATGCATAACCATTGCAGAGAGATAGGCCAGATGCGCATGTCTCTAGTGCTGCAAGGGGATATATTTACATACACGCACACACACACACACACACACACACACACACACACACACACACACACTTGGATGATGTGAGATCAGAATGCCTACCTATCTACTATTACACATTATAGCTCACAGTACTTATTGTGCACACCACGGGTTATGTCTGTTGTATATGTGGATGCAGGCACTGTACTTGTGGGGTACACAAAGTGGCCTTGTGTTAGACAGCATCTGTGGCCTGCAGAATGATACTGCTTGGTACTGTTATTGTGTCTGGTGTCCTAGGAGTGGGATACCTGTTAATATCCCTGGTATCTGTGTACAGTTACCATTATGGCCATATGTGGCTGGTTCAATTTGATAGGCAGACATGTGGCCAGGGACAATATGGCCTGTACAAGGCATGTATTGAAACCATTGTACATTACACCACCTGCTCACCTGTGTCTGTCTACAGGGTGACATTCCACAGGCACAAGGGTCTGTGGGTGAGTGGATTATGTACTGTTGTGGCCTTGGTCTGGTTCCATCAGGCAACTGTTGTGATGTGTAAGTGCAGATAACACCAGCATTCCGAGGGTATGTGCGGCCATGCATACTATATATAAACGTGTACAACAGGGATGTCACCTTAACTGTTGCTGTGTACATTATGTAAATGTGTTATGTAGATATATGTGGAGAGTCTATGTATCATTCTACTTTATATAGCTATGTATATATATATATATATATATCTTGTTATCATATATATATATATATATATATATATATATATATATATATATGTGTGTGTGTGTGTGCCACATACTGATAGATACACTAATCATGTGCGTGGGGGATAGGGAGAGACAGATATGTATAGGTAGCTGTCTGTATGTACAGACATATTTCCACATAGCAGGTCTTTGGGCAGAAGAGGCAACAGACTTGGGCTCAAGTTAGCTACATTTAGGAGCATGCCCAGTATGACTGTCAGTACTTACAAGGTGACTCCAAGCCAGTTACCTGTACTCCAGTACCAGGATTTTGTGTTCTGCAGACCATTTGCTGCTGCAATTGTTACCACAGGACAGCACTTCACTGATATTGTCCAAGGCATTCCCCGGCTGTTTGCTGAACTTAATATGTGAATCATACCTCTCAACTGTACAGATTTTCACAGAATGTCCAGATTTTTGCCTCATATATTTGGTCCATATTACATAATATTGTGGTCTTCTGGCAAATTAGTGGTAAATCATTAAAGAATAATAGACATTTGAGTTTCAGACTCCATACACATCAGGAGATTCATGCTAATACAAGACCTATTATTCTAGCAAATTTCTATGTTTGTAAGTACAATATTTAAAACCTGTTCCTATTTTTGGGCCTTTGTGCCACGTTTATTCATGGTTTTGGCCAGATTGTTTGCTCTTAGAGGTTGAGAGGTATGATATGACTAGGGTACATGATGTAACACCATACACAGGGTGACTGACAGTCTGCATGCCTTTACCTGTACATGTTTTTGCAGAATGTCCAGCATTTTGCCCCATATGTCTGCTCTGTTCCTCTTACAGTTGTGGCTACTGACACATTTAAGTGATGGTCTTTATATCCTGCAGCTAATCTGACCTGTTGCAACCTGCTGTTACACTAGCCACCTTCTATGTTACTCAGAGCATGTATAATGTCTGTCTGTAGGTTTGGCCCTTTGTCCCCCCATTCTCTCTGGTATTGTCCAGCTTTCTTGCAGTAACAGACTGAGGGGTTATGACAGTCTGTGGAAATACCACCATATGAGTACCTCACATGCAAAAGATGTAGATGCTGCCAGATTTGAACTACCAACACCATTCCCCATGCTAATGTCCCTAGCCCAGTGAGCCACACCAGCCACCAGACAAAGAGGTTGCATTCCTCACACTATCAACAACATACAAACATACACTGTCACCCCTTTACGTTATGTGAGAAATATGTGTGAGCAGGTTTTATGTCACAGCCCTGGAATTGTCTGGTCTGCTGATATATTATAGCAGACTTATTGTTACAGCAGTTGTATGGGAACACTGATGTGTTGGGGTGGAGGATGACTAGCTCATGCTCTGCTGGCATAGACAGTTGTGAGACTGTCCTGTGACCTCACTGTTTAGCATCTCCCTTGAATAATGTAGTGGAGTTCCAACCATGTGGCCTAGTGAATATTATAGGGCACATACTATTGGATAGAGTACTTGTTGTCCCAAGTGGCTGTTAGATCTCTGCAAATAGCCCAGTAGCCCACTATATTCCCTTGCAAACATGTGTTAAATGCTACCATAGTCTAGTACCCCATACAAGTGGTGTATAGGAGAGTGACTTACCTTGCAAATGCAGCAGTTTACACATCTGTAGTTTGGAGATGATGCCGTCTGATGCATGCAATACACAGCCAATACATGGTTAGGTACAGGTTGTGTGGGCTGGCTGGCATCATTTTTAGTATATGTATGCGAGTCAGAGTAAGGTGCCAGTCCCTAGGACCCTATGTTGTCAGTGCATGTGTTATGCGTTGTCTGCTGGCCAAGGCCAGGGCAGACTGGGCACACTTACATCTGCCTACAGGGACAACCTCAGGGGGTTCCTCCTCCGAGTCCCCCTGTGGGTGTGGCTATGGGGATCTAGGCACTGGTGGGGGGATGTGCATCCATTCCCATTGCTGACCCTGCTGCAGCTGCTTCTGCAGGATCATATTGTGTAGCAGGGCACACACTGTGAATATCTGTGCACATGTGGCTGGAGAGTGCTGCAGGGCTCCACCAGATATAACGAGGCACCAGAACCGTAATTTCAGCAGCCCAAACACATGCTCTATGATGTTCCTAGTTTGTGTGTGTGCCTTATTAAGGAGTTATTCAGAAAGTGTGAGCACATTTCTGATGGGTGTCATCATCCACGGTTCCAGTGTGTAGCCAGCATTCCCCAGTAAATGGTCATACAGGATATCCCATCTAGCAAACATCTGGTACAGCTGTGATGCATGCCAAATATGGGAGCAGTGATAACTGCCAGGGCTGCCAGTACACACAGTCATGATAACGCCCTGGGCATTGCGCATGACCTGGCAATTGATGGAGTGATACCCTTGTGGTTGACTTAGATTGTACCCTCTTCACCTGGTGGTGCCTTGATGTGTACATGAGTACAATCTATGGCACTCAGTACCTCAGGGTAGTGTGCGACACAGTAGAAGAGTTGCATACTACTGGCCCTCTCCTCAGAGGTGTGGGGTAAATACATTTGCTCACTGGCATGTGGTAGCATGGCATCCAGGAACTGGTGGAGTACCCTGGATGCTGATGCTTGTGAGAACCCCCCCCCCCGTCCTGTCCCCAGTTGGTCTTTGGAAAGTACCTGTAGCTAGTATCCTTAGGGCTAGACATACCTTGTTTCCACTGGGATGGGTTCCCCTCTGTTGGCTCTGTGTCTGAGTTGAGAACAGCAGAGCTCAGTGAGTTCTTGTAGTATGTCCCTGTCCATTCTGTAGCGGTCTGCAATCGTCAGCTCATGTAGCTCCTGGAAGGTTACCCTGAGCCTGAACACTCTTCTTCTCAGTCTAGGCCTATTGTCAGCAGCAGCATCAGCATGGACCTCAGCATCTAGCACATACAGATGTACAGGGGTGGCTCATGCCATCGGACTGCAGCCTCCCAGGAAAAAGACTGAAGTGTAATGACATTTGAGATGAATAAAAAAAAAAAGTATTAATATTTTTTTTGTGTTATGTTGTATATAACACTAATGATGTTGTGCTTCTGAGTGAGTCTGCAAAGTCCCGAAACTTGAACTGCGCATGCTCGTCGAGTTCCAGGTTTTTTTTTTGTTTTTTTAGAACGCAACTATCTGCTATCTGACTGCTGTAAAGGCAGTCCAGATTAAAGAAAAGGCATCAGTGTGATACCCAGAAGTCTATGCGGTTTAAACGCACAGTAAATTAGAAGGGGGTTCGGACTGCCACGTCCACAGGCACGTATGTGGCATGGATGGCTGGATTGCTACTGATTGGTTCTCACTCTCTTCTCAAAAAAGAGAGCAAGAAACAATCAGTAGCATTAGCACAGTAGTACTGTACTTGTCTCTTGTCTTAGGAAGAGGATTGATAGTGGATGTGGATACCGGCGTTGTCGTTAGTTGGTGAAAGTTTTCGCCTTGCAGTCAGAGAGAGGAAAAGAAACAGCAGTTAGTTACTTTCTTTGTGAACTGAAGAAGAAGAGATAAACTGAGGTAGGTGCCGGACTCGGCTCTGTATATCATCACCATGCTTACCAACAGTATACATAATTAGTGATAACATGGAATGCATATTAGGTACTACAAAGATGCTTATGATGGAGTAATTGCTTAAGAAGTGCAAGTAACTGGAAGAAAATGTAAAAGATTAAAAGCTGCAAGTAGGGGACACTTAGACTTAAAATGTTATGTTGGTGAGGAATGACTGCAAACAGATCCCTGCATGCCATCTGCATTTCTTATAGGAGGTGGAGCAAACAGTAAGGAAACAATCTTAAACATTTTAAGAAAAAGTGTAAAAGGTGGAGAGAGAGATTTTGTATATTAACTAAAGGCTAATGTAGAGACTCATCTGTAGTCCATTGGCTGAGAATGCACATCGTACCATTATAACACACCACATAGCTTGAATTTAGGTTATATGAAAGTATTACTCTAATCCAAGCAGTAAATTTAGACTTCACAAAAGTTGCCATTTCACAAAATCACACTGTACACTTTATTGGTTATTTTGATGCAGTTAAACAACATACATGCATTTTAAACATTAATTTGAAAGAAAAAGCAGTCCTTGTACAGCTCCTGTAATGTTAAAACTGATAAGCCACATCTCTGTTGTTTCTTTTCTCCATCTACCCTCTCCTCCTGAGTCTGCTTCTAAACATGTGGTTAACTCCATTTATAGAGTTAAAAAGCATTCATTTCTCGTCATGAATGAAAACTACGATAACTAAAAAAATTTGCAGTGCAGGCAATTTTTTTAAGTCGGTGTAGTTTTATTTTTAACATCATTAGGTGCAACTAATCGTAAGAACACAAATAAAGAAAAAGATGTATGGCTTGTAGCATGCATTTTACTGATGTCATGGCTTCTGATTTAAAACTGCCATGAATTTACCAGTATAAAAATAATTGAACTAATGACAAGATGAGTACACACCAGTGTCTAGTTTTTTAACCTCAGGATATCAAAGGCCTTTGAGTGATCTAAGTAGATTGCTGTGCTTAGTTTATGCTTATTTAATGTTGCATGATGTATAGTATTTAGGAATGACAGTACTGCTATCAGAACTGTGGACTGCTCAAAAAGTATGTCGTACTGGGAGAATAGGTTATTTGTTTGTGGAGTGATGTAAGATTGTTTCCAAGTTAGAAGTATGTACTGTTCTGTGACTGCTCTATTAACAAGAATGCTCACATAACAAGCTATTCAGATGGCAGTTGCTTTTATGAATTCAGGGGGTAGCAGTCAGGGGCTAAAGTAGTAGTTTATAGTTTCTTTAGTTATGTATTAGTCTTTGTGTGTTGTGTAGCTACAGGCTGAATAACTAAGTGGCATTGGTCTGTTTGGACACTAGCGTTGTTTGCTGAGAAAGCCTACGTTATTGTTTGTTGCATTTGGAAGAGGTTATGACATGTTTTGCTGCCAGGATTGATTGATTAATAGGTTTGCATCCATTAAGATGATCTTTTTGATAACAGAACAAAAGATTATTAAAAATGCTAAAAGACAGAGGCATATACATGAAGACTAGCAGGCACTGAAGACATGCTTAAGGGGCTTGCACCTGTGCATCCTGACTAAAAGTTCCAGTGTTGCCAGATGATTGAAAAATAAATAACCCACAGGTCTTCTTAAACTAGCCCAAAAATAGCCCAATGGTTCAGCACAAAGTGAAAGCAAAATGCGCAAGACATCCTCCAGAATAAAAGTGTCAGATACAGCAAAAACAATTAAGCATAGTAAAACTACATAACTTTTTCCCTTAGAACTGCTCTAAATCTCAAAATAAGCACTCTATTTTCATTCTAAAGCCCTGCACTTGCTCGTATAAGTAATCTCATAGGTAAACACTAATAAACTTAAGCACTACTTCCTCTTACACTCCTTTTAAGCACTTGCTCCCTATTGGTTCTTTCTGATCAGTCAATAAGCAATTCCCTATATTATTCAGGCATGTCCAAAGGTCAGTTTCAAGTTTACTCTCCAGTCCAGCTGGTGAATCTGGGAATCTTGAGGCAATGTTACAACTGCCTTATGTATACAGACCACCCTCTCCTCCTCCCAACAAGCTCAAATATATGTGAGAGATGCAACTATATAGCCAAACTGGAGGCTAAGCTCTCTCAACCCAGTATTGGCACAGCCTGTCAGGAGGAGAAGGTAACCACACACACACCACAAATCCAGTCTCACATAAACCTATCGCATCAGCAAACCAAACACATAAACACACAAAAACATACTCGGAGGCACTAAATAAAAATCTGCCTAAGTAGCAGAGACCTCCAAAGCAGACATCCAAGCAACCCCTACCACGAAACAATACTCACATAGCACATAGCTCACAAAGACAGTGTGCCACACAGTCACAGCCCTTAAGGCTAAACAACACACCTAATACACTTTTAATAGGTGACTCTATTGTCAGACACACTGACGTCCCACTCACCAGGCTGAACAAGGAGAAGGTCACTGCAAGCTGCCTGTCGGGTGTCAGGATCCGCCACATAACACAAGCACTCAGGTCACTCCAAAGCAAGTACAAATATGACTCTGTCATTGTCCATGCTGGTGTGAATGACCTGAGATGTACCTCCCTGGACTACATGAAAAAAGACATAGAGGAGCTCTTTGATCATGTAGCCCAGGCCGGTATGACCCTGACCTTGAGTAGCATCTTACCCTCACCAAGAATGATGCCACAGTATAAAGACAAAATGATCAATTTTAACAATTGGCTAAAGTATTGGTGTCATTCAAAGGGGGTCCACTGTCTGTCAGCCTGGGATGACATGCTCGACAAGCCACGTTGTTTCGCTAGGGACGGCTTGCACCTGTCACCCCTGGGTTTTCGAATACTGGCAAAGGCTCTTGCCTCCCTCTTAGTGCCTTTTTTAGGCAAGGCTCAAAAGACAAACCCACCTCCATAGACAACACAAAGAAAAAAAAACTAAGGGTAATGCTGCTCAATGCCAGAAGTCTAAACCTCAAGATGCACGCACTCGAGACTCTCCTCAGTATGGAGAATATCGATATCTGTACAGTAACAGAAATCTGGTTCAAGGCTCCCGAGAGCACCCCACCACTAACAGGTTATTCTTCATACCATGCTTTCCGGCCCCAAAACTCGGACCGAACCACAAAAGGAGGGGAAGTATCCATATTTATCAAAGATACCCACACCTCCAGGTTAGCGGCACTGCACGAAGCATCAGAGATCATCCATGTGCAACTAATCGTGGGCAAAACTGCCTTTCAGTTTGTAGCCTGCTACAGACCACCCTCCCAAACACAGGAACCTCACTCGGCTTTCCTGAGAACACTGGAGATTATGAAGGTCTCTCCAAACACCATTATATTGGGTGACTTCAACTACCCAAACATTGATTGGGAAAACTACTCAAGCCCAAACGCCCTCGCTCAACGGTTCCTAGAATTTATAAACTCAAATGCTATGGAACAACTGGTCACCACTCCCACAAGAGGGGAAAACATATTGGATCTGGTCATCACCAACATGGGGTCTCTATGTTCCACACCAGAGGTATACCCCTCATTGGTAAGATCAGACCATAAACTAATCTCACTGGACATCCATATTACATCCCCACCCCTAGCCAAGGAAACCACGGTGAAAAACTTCTGAAAAGCAAACTTCACACTTCTCAAAACTGAGGTGGAATCCTTCAAAGCCCCCGGGCCAGTGGAAAATACGGCACAAAATGCAGAATCCTTTACAAAAGCATTCTATGGACACCTACAGGAATGCATGGAGCATGCTATCCCAAATAAAACCAAGACTTACTCCTCCAAAGGCAGGAGACCTGTCTGGTGGACCCCAGCCATAAATAAGCTATACAACTAAAGGAGGAAGCTACTACATGATAGAGCAAAATCCCAAAAAGGGAAGGCATCTGTGATCAGTACTAGCAAGAAACTACGATCCCTCATAAAATCATCTAAGGTCAGCTTCGAAAGAAATATTGCACAAGACACTAAAGATAATCACAAGGCCTTCTTTAGTTATGTCAGAAACCTGGGAGGCAACTCCCAGATATGCTCTGAGTTTGTGCAAAGTGACAAAAAATACACTGAACCCACAGACATTGCCAACATCCTGGCAGAAAGGTTCAGTGCACACTTCTCCCCCCCTTTCCCCCCAAAAGAGCAAATGTCTATCCCAACAGAGTGTAGCCTTCCTGAGATCACAGATGCACAGGTGAGAGCTGCCCTCTCCAAAGCAAAAAACACAGCATCAATGGGACCAGACAGTGTCCCGGGCTGCATCTTACATGAGCTCCAAGAAGAACTAAACCCTCATATAAAGTCACTGTTCAATCTTAGCCTTACTACAGGATATGTACCCAAGGAATGGCATACAGCAACAGTGGTCCCACTCCACAAAGGTTGTGCCACAACAGACCCCGAAAACTATCGCCCTATAAGCTTGACTAGCCTGGTCTGCAAAGCTATGGAGCGTATCATCATGGAAATCATAAACAAAGACATTGGGAACCTCCAGACACTGGATCCTACCCAATTCGGCTTTGTTAAGGGCAGATCTTGCCTCTTGAACCTGGTCAACTTCTTTGAAACAGTTACCAAAGCCATAGATGAAGGGAAGGTAGTCCACACAGCCTACCTGGACCTCACAAAAGCCTTCGACATAATACCCCACTCAGGCATCATAAATAAGCTCACCAGCTTAAATATCAACCCCTATGTCACAAGATGGGTTGCAAACTGGCTCAGGGATAGAACCCACATGGTCAGAATAGCAGGTACCATGTCAGACCCTAAACCAGTTACAAGTGGCGTCCCACAAGGCTCAGTCCTGGGACCTCTCTTGTTCGGTATATATTTCTCCGAGGTACAGGCTAACACAGGTGGACTATGGCTGACCAAGTTCGCAGATGACTGCAAACTGGGTGCCCTAATCGACTCTCCGGCTGACACAAGCATCTTCCAAAAGAGTCTCACAGAGACGGATAACTGGTGCCAGAGCCATGGCCTAAAGCTAAATGCCAAAAAGTGCATAGTCATCCCCTTTGGGAAAAACAAAGTGCCCACAAATTACCACACAGATGGTAATCCATTAAGTACGGAAGAAGTAATTAGGGACTTGGGGACCCAAGTAGATAGCAATCTCTCCTTTGACAATCACGTTGCCAAAGTGGTTAGAAAGACCTTGTATATAGCCCACCTTATCATGAAAGGTTCACGTCTAGATCAAGAGAGGTCATTGTGCCCCTCTTCTCATCACTTATCAGGCCCATAATTGAATACAATGCCCCATTTGGGATGTACCTTACCCAACACCTGCAGCAACTGGAAAGACCCCAAAAGTACCTCATCAAGAGGATCAAGGGGCTCAAACAGATGCCCTATGCAGTTCGGCTAAAGAAACTCCAGTTCTACTCAGTTGTGCACCGCCTACTCAGAGGCGATCTGTGTCTGATGTATAAAGACATGTCCAACCCAGAATTAATGGACATGCTTCACCTCAGGAAATCCAAATCCCTTAGAGCTACACACTCCAGGGACTTGAACCTCAGTACAGAAATAAATAGGACATGCTGGAGGGACAGATTCATATTCCAGAGGCTCCCCTCACTCTGGAACAAAATCCCAATCCATGTTAGGCAGAGCTCCTCACTGACCCTCTTCAAGAGAAATCTTGATGAGTGGATGGGAGATCGTAAGTTTACCCCTGGGATCTCTTCTGTGTCCCTGCTTGACAGAGGTGCAGTAAACTAACCTTAAAAGGGCTACCTTCTGTGACCTACTATATAGAGGCACAGTCAACTAACTAAAAGGGTGGCGAAAGCCAAACACACTCTGGCTAGGCTTATAAATGCCCTAGGGCAGATAGCCTAGTGTCAACCTATGAACCTATTACCAGCCTTTTACACCTCAAACAAACATATACACCTCAAACAAACATATTTCATAGACATGAAAAATATTTTACTGGGTGTTTGGAGACTACAGTAAATGTCAGCTTCTAAATCTATAAAGTAATGTTTGATACAAATATACTACAATGATTAATGATTCCAACATTATTTCTTAAGTGCTTTATACTTCTGCAGCACAATAATTAAAACACACATTATAGCACTCTTGTCATCATACTGCAAATTGTAAGTATTTACTACACAGCACCAGATTTTGAACAAATCAGCATTTATTTAGTACAATTTAACTTAAAGTGCGTTCACCTTTTTACTGTTTAAAAAAAAAAAAACACACAACCTTAACATCAGGTATCCAAAGAAAACAATTCAGGTGCAGTCAGTTACTATATTACTATATGGGTATGCAGTAATCAAACCCATTTACACAAATTCTAAGCAAAAACATGTGCGCTCTACTACCAATGTTCTCACTCTTTAACATACAGGACAAAAGACACACACACACACACACACACACACACACACACACACACACACACACACACACCAGTCTTAAATGCACACAGTACCAGCTCCCCCAACCCACTAACAGTGACGTTTTTCTTTCACTAGTGACGCCCTTAAATTTGAGTGAATTTCACGTGAAAAATGCTTGCTGCCATTACTGTCACAAATAGAGGCCACCCCACCATATTAAAGACAGCGGAACAGTTTCCCCAGGAATAAAAGTAGTGTTATGCAGGTCAATACAGGAAGCAAGCAACCTTTCTGAAAGGCTGAGGAAAAAACACATGCACACACGGAAATTTAAATATTGAATAATTTTCTTTGTTTCAAGCACAGGAGTTCTAGCCCAGAATATCAAAATAATATATCAAAAATAATAAGATCCATAATCTATGACGAACAGTCTCCATCAGCACAAAAAGTTTTTAGTAAAATATACTTCACAAGTTACTACACAAGAATTAACTAAAACAAGAAAACATGCAACAATAACCCACAGTTCACATACATAGCAAAAGGTATTTTTAAACAGTAAGCAAACCCGTAATTGTTTGCAATAAAGCAAATCAAATGCGCACATATATACATTTATACAAAATGATAAAGCTAGAATAAAACGTTAAGTACAATGTCAATAACTAAATTTAAGATTCACAAACAGAAGATGCTCCACAAAAAATACAAAACACCTGTTTAAAATTATTTACAATAACAAGTTTTCAGGGTGATCCCGCTTAAAAATAAAAGTATATATAACTAGCCTATTAAAACTACTACTGCTAAGATTGCCCTGTAAATAAGAAATCTAAATATATAAAGCAGAGCTTTACAACACAAAAATAAAAACCAAAGCAACTTTCAATTGCTGTTAATAACCAAAGTCTATATATCCAATCAATCTGAAAACTGACAAAATATTGCAATTTCAATTGCAATTTTGTTCAACACTTGTTGATACAGTACAGTTACTGCCAAAACTTAGAAAACGCGATTAAAGCAGTTTATAGTCTTACAATAACGATATAAACGAGTGACAATTCAGAAATTTAAGTCAGTGTCTTTGCTGGATTCTCCACCATATATGTCCGAAGTAAAATGCTGTAACATGTCACTGGATGGTTCAAATGTGTTGCAGCACATCTAGCCACGTATGCCCGAATGTTCATAACTGATTCCAGCAGATCCTGGTGCATTCTGTTTCTCAGCTTACATTTTATCAAGTTCATTTGCGAGAATGCACATTCCACAGAAGCAATGCTGAATGGCAAAGACAGTAATGACAATGCAAACATTCCTAGTCTTTGAAGTCTTTTTCACCAGCAGCATCTGAATGATTGACAACTTCAATCCAGAATTCTTCGCAGTTAACGTCATCTTTGTTAGACCATGTGTACACATTTAGTTTGTTCCATTGCTGTTCCAGTAATCCAAGGTTACCTTTGTTATACAATGGCAAGAAGGACAGCTGATTCATTTGTGGTTTCCTTGGCCCAAGAACAGATGGACTAAGGTCTGCTAAGGATTCCAACTGTGTCACATTGGCTGGGAGTTTCTGCTGCATTTCGCACAGTAATTCAATAAGGTACAAGCGACACCTTCGTTTAACTTCTTCTTCTACTGGTGTATGTTCCAACTTCAGGTCTGACACCAGGAGATGGAATTCAATTCCAAAATTAACTGCACCAATTGGTAGATGATTAGTTTCATTGTTTATGTCATAAGCCAGAAATGCAGACCATTTGGTTACTGCAGTTGGTCGCATCACACGTTGCAAGATATTGCGATAGAGAATCATTACTTCATCAAGTAGTTTAACAGGACTGGCCTTTTCCAGCTCAAAGAGTTTGTTGACCCTGTTCAGTTCATTCAGTATTGGCCACAGAAATACAAGATACAGCTTATTTTCTGGTGCACTGTACATCTGGTACAGTAACTCAGCAGTGTAGTTCCTTTCAGCATCTTTTGCCAATTGAAAATGGAGCTTAAGTTCATCATACTGATCAATAATCCGCTGAATACAAGGTGCAATAGAGAGCCAATGGGTGTCTGATGATCTCACAATTTTTAATGGTTCCTCACCAACATTGATGCTTGAATAGATACTTCGATACTTCTGCTGGCGAGCTGTGCTGTGTGAAAGCCAGTTATAAGTTTCTGAATCCATGAAGTCAACATTGCGTGGCATTACTTTTAATGCATACGATGAACAAAGTTGAATGGAATGGCATATGCATTTGATGTGAACAATAACTGGGTTGACTTCCCAGAATCTGGTTATGACTGAATTGACATTGCCGGACATTGAATTACAGCCATCTGTAGCCAGCCCCATGCACTTGGAAGGTGACAGTTTTTTATCAGTCAGAAACTTTATAAGTGCATTGAAAACTGCTTCTGCTGTTCCTGATTCCAACACTATCAAACCTAGATATGAAGCAGTTTTACTTAACTTTGCACTGTAATAGCGCACGATAACACACAGCTGCTTCTCTGTCATGATGTCAGTACTCTCGTCTATTATAAGTGAATATGGCACATTTGTCAAGTCTTCGAGTAAATCAGCATGAACTGATGGTCCAATAACACGTTTCAGGGTTAGATTAATGCTGTGCATTTAGTTCGGTGAATTGCCAGATCTTTACCCGAAATATCATGAACTAGTTCTCCTAGATGATCAATAATGTGAATGCTAGAATGGCAAGCAATGTGTGCAGCCAATTTCAGTTCTGCTTTTTCACACTATTGTCAATCGTTATCGATTGGCAGCCAACATCAAACAGACTGCGCATTTTGGAAAAAGGTGTTGCATTTCGTTTGTGTTTTTCAGTTGAAGCATGGACCATTAAATTGTCCTTGTGTGTACGCATTTCACACCGACAGTATTTGCAGTAAGCTTTCGTGTCATCTCCATGAACTTTCTGTATCCAATTTTTCAAACTGGCCTCCTTTTCCCATTCGGGGTTGTAATGTTTCGTGTATTTTGACCACTTGCCCATTATTGACCCTACTAAACTGATTGACAGGTAGGAGATCCAGTGAATGAATGTAATCGATAGGTAGAAAAGAGTGAGGAGAACCGTGCTGTGGAAGTATTAAACAAGAAAAGAAAATGAGGAGGCAATGGAATATCCAACTGTTTGTTGTATGTAAGCGCTTTCACTGAACAAAATACTTCAGCTTCTTCAGACAAGTAAAAACTATTCACTTCCCAGTTTAAAAACCTAACACAAACCTGCTGAGTCAATGGGCTGGCCCAGCCCAAGTACATGATGTCATGCAGCATTACCAGCCCAAGTACATGATGTCATGCAGTATTAAACATTTAAAGCAACATTGACCAATTAAACCATGTTGCCCAAATGATAGTCTTAAGCATCTAAAAAAAGTTAATAAAAGATTTTACCATTTCCAACCCAAGACAAAAAATAAATACAAATACAATTGGGATGGTAAATGATGCTTAAAAATAGACCATTGTTATATAAAAAATAAAAAATAATGATAATAAATAGTGTGTACTGTGTAAATGTGTAGCATTGAAATATATTATGTTATGCTATTAAATTGAGTTACATTATGTTAATGTAAAAAACCAACAAGTAAATACATCATACAAGACTCGTACCTTATGGTGTTATACATGTAAAAACATATAAAACCATAGAAAGTCTTACTCATAAACAAATGTAAAAAGAAGAAAAGTCAGTTAGATGTTTTAAACATTTTTGTGTGAAACAAACAAGCTGCCACCCCAGTTGCCAGGGCTTTAAGCTTCAACAAGCTCTTGATAGATAAGGCTTCATTTAACCCTGGAAGAGTAAGCAGCAGTTGCGATATGCCATTCCATTTCAGCCTCTTCTAATTTGAGTTCCCAGGGCCCCCCTCTTTTATTAGGTTCTACTTGTTGTAAAACCACAAATAAGAAATTGTGACTTGGGAAAATAAAGGTGTGTCTGGCTAAAGCACTAGTACTAGTTTTGTTCATAATGCTGTACTGGTGCTCATTAATCCTCTGTTTTAATTTCCTCTCTGTTTTCCCGATATAAAATGCTTTGCAACCATCACAGAAAGCTTCATAAACAACCCCTAGAGAATCACAGTTATATCTATCATGGATGTAATATACTTTATTTATGATTTTTACTCTGCCAGTTAATTTAATGAACTTGCATTGACAGCATCTCCCACCTTTCGTCATGCCTGTATTAAATTTAGAGGTCCTTTTCGGCCTTTCAACCAAATCTTTCAGGTTTACCCCCCGCCTAAAAGTTAGTTGGGGTGTCAAACCTGAAAAACTTATAAGGTGGTGATCTTCCAAAATAAATGCCCAGTTCTTGTTGACAATTTCTCTAACGACTCTAGAGTCAAGTGTGTAAGTTGTTAACAGTCTAGTTGATTTGTCTCCCTCCTGTATGTTTGTTAAAGCAGGAGATGCTAAAATGTTAGTGTGTGACTCTGGCATGTTATAACCTTTGTGTAACAAGGGGGTAAAGTGGCCTGATGACCTTTTACTAATGACTTCTTCAAACACAGTGGCCACACAAAGGCCATTGGATACCCACTCCTATTAAACATGGATCTTAACAAGTCACATTCAGTAATAAAATCATTGAAGTCACTAGCCATTCTGGCAGCCCTTAC
Organism: Protopterus annectens; assembly: GCF_019279795.1. Taxonomy (NCBI): domain Eukaryota; kingdom Metazoa; phylum Chordata; order Ceratodontiformes; family Protopteridae; genus Protopterus; species Protopterus annectens. The sequence goes on along the minus strand of NC_056745.1, from coordinate 1,373,036,793 downwards.
TGCTTGTCCCTTCACCACTGCTTTTTTCTGGTGTAAAGGGTGACAAGTAGAAAAATGCAAAAAGGCGCTGAAATAGGTTGGCTTACGGTATATAGTGGCTCTAAATCTGTGGTTAACAAGGTCCTTTGCTAGATGAATATCCAAAAAATCAATGTAGTCTGTGCCTATTTGGAAGGTAAAATCCAAAAAGGTAGTACAAGTTTTAATCTCACTGATGAATTAATCTATCAAGTTTACTTCACCCTTCCATAGAAAGAACATGTCATCCTGGTACCTAGTGTACCAGACCACATTGTTCTTAAAGGTAGGGGAATTAAACAAATAGGACCTTTCCCATTAAGCCATGAGTGTTGGCAAAACTGCAGCCACATGCAGCTCCCATAGCAACGCCACTTGTCTGGAGGTAAAATTCATTGTTAAAAAACAGAAAATTGTTAAGTAGTACAATCTCAAGGAGAGTTTCAATGACATGCATGCACCTCTTGGTTGTCCATGCCTCTCGTGCAAAAAATCCCTAACCCACTCAATACCAACTAGTTGAGGGATTAGAAAATACAAATCCTTAATGTCCACTGTAAGAAACACTAAATTGTCATTAAAGTCCAACTTATTAATGGACTTAAGAAAGTGCCATGAGTCCTGACAAAGTTGATGTTCCAACTTGAGTATTGGTTTAAGCTTGGAGTCAATGTATTTAGCACAAGCATACGATATGGAACCACGACCATCCACAATAGGTCTAAATGGTGGGTTAGTTAGATTTTTATGTATCTTTGGGGTTCCGAAAAAGGTTGGTAGAACTGGAGTAGGCATAGACAAATAATGGTATGTATCAATGTCTATACTCCCTTCCAGGAACAAGTCAGAAAGAATCCCATTGATAGACTTGTATGCTCCATTGATGTGGAAGTATGAAAACTTCTGGGTCAGGTCAGGTGATCGGCAAATTGCCGCAAATTAGTGCTATTTATACAGAAAAAAAACATGCACATTATCAAAAGTAAATTAAAATTACACAACAACTAAAAATCTATAGATTCTATACATATGCAGCTAGCAACCAGCATTTACAAACCAATCTTCTGTTCCACTAAAAAACTCTACCACATTAAGTACTTCTGGCTCTCCCTATGTCTTTACTGCACAATTCACAATCGTTCACAAGCCTCTTTAAATAATTTTAAGCAGTCAATAATAATACCGAGGGGCCACACGGAAGTGCGCACTGTCACTGTGCATTATACATCAAAGAGTGATCTAACATCTACATTCATCTCATCTTCCTCTTGTGTAGAGGCTGAGCAGACACCACTTATTACAACCATGTGCTTACAGCCAACCTAATACCCAAACCACATCGTTAACACTGCTTGTTCAATTGTTTCTGCTAAAATGCATCTCGTATCACCTATGCAACAACAAAACTCATTAAAATCTAAATCGGGACATAGTACAACTTTTCTACAGGCTAAACACGAAGTTAAGAGTGACAGCAAGTGAAAGGCATCTTTTTCAGTGACTGCAACTACTGAATATCCTACATTTACTTGTCTCAACAAAAAACTTTACTTCAGATACTGCAAGCCTCAATGTCACAAAGTCTAATATAAGACAGCGACAACTGCACAGTGTTAACCGGGGGATCATAATTGCACAGTATTCAAATAGGACCATATTTCATTCTGTGCAAAGCACAACAGCAACTCCACTTGTCATGCATGACCATGCAAATATGAAAAACGCATATATGCTTTCACTGCCCAGAAACAAGGTTCAAACACAAAATGTATTTTTTACCTTAAAAAGCATTTTCCAAATGGAGAACTAACAATTCATGTAACTGTCAACACCACTCCCTTTTTAAATTAGATTACTGAAATCCTGCTGTCCATAAACAGGTCATCTCGGTACCAATGCAGCAATCAGCATACACATTCTAATTCATTAAATAAATAACAGAGTTGGCAAAAAATTATCTCGGGATATCATAACAGTTGACAAAGACAGTTATTTTTTTTCATTGCTGCCTGCATTAATGCCACTATAACAGCTAGAGAAATAAATATGAATAAACAGTTCTAATACATCCTGCTAACTCAACACTTCTACTGAGAAAGTGAAGGGTTTGCAAATTGTAACCAACAACTGTATGAGAATTAGTTCTAAAGTAAATGTGTGCAGCTCCGTGCCAGCCAGTTAATCTTTCCCACAGCAAGTCAGCAACAGATCTTCCATTCCGAGAGGGTAGCGGCTAGTTCCAAAGAGTGCAAAAGAAAATAGCCCAAAAAACGCACACAATGCAAAAAAAGTAGCCCAAAAACCCGCAACCCGCCAAAGCCTGATTTTTCACACCCAATTATGTCAAAAGTAGCCCAATTGGGTGTGAAACACGCCCAAAGTTCCCTTCCTTTATATATCATACAGTGATAACAGTACCTAGCACTGGGAGGGAATTTGCTGCAACAGTAGGATGCATGCATCTTTCTCACATCTTCCTTCTTATGTGCAATATTTAAAAACAGGAGGGATTGATGATGACAGAAGGCAGGATTTATCAACTCAAAAAATTCTTAAAGGAATATATTCATGATACTAGGGGGAAAGCAGTCAAGGGGAAATGTATGCTTAAAAAAAGTGTGTGAACAAAGAAATTATATGTATTTTACTACAGCATATAGTAGTTTTAGTACCACACTTAAAAAAGTATTGGTTGGTTATTGGACATATATTGAGAAATTGAGTGACGTGTTTGTGCAAAGGTCCAGTCCCTGTGATGTCATATAGAAGAGGGAGAAATGTACACACCTGCACTGAGGATTAATGTTCCATATGTTTCTTTTAGTGTACTTTGTTGTGATCATATTTACTGCACCTTCCTAGTTAGCAGCAATAAGCAGTCAGTACTGACACACATTTATCTAAAACAGCTGTTGATGTGCTTCTTCTTAACAAAGGGCCTTAATGTGTTTAAGTCCATAAAGAGAAGGATTAATGTGTGTGTGTGTGCGTGTGTGTGTGTGTGTGTGTGTGTTTAAAAGAAATAAACTTATATTATTAGTAATAAGTGTTTATATTTTTCTTATTTGTTGTACTCTAGCATTTTTCCCAGAACAAGAGGTCTGATTGAGTGTAGTAGTATTTCGGGGGGTGTCATTAGCATGACCACTGCAGTTCCATTTTTTTGGCAGTATTGTCTGTGAGCACCTAAAATTATAAAAAAAATGAAAAACATAAGATTAACATTTTTAGCTAGGGTAGAATGCTTGGGCTTACATTACAATAATCTAAAAGTAAATAAGCAAGCAGCATACCGTGCACATACATTGTGTTGTTAAATCAGTATCAGTGGTACTTCAGAATCAGACTCAGTGCATGTAAAATGGAATGCCTGGAATATCATTTGTTAGGTTTACTGGTCCGGGACTGGTACTCTAAGTTAGATTTGCTTAAGCTTTTTGGTTCTGCTCCATATGCGTCCTCCATAATTGCTTAAAATATTTTGTGCATAGAAATAAGGAAATTACTGCATTTGAGCATGTTTGAGTATGACAATGGATACAGTATGATGATATTTTGGATATCTGTTGAGGGATTTTGTATCATTTGTGTGCAAGAAATAAGTCTCTGAAATAATAGCCTGTAGTTTACATCCACAGAAATCAATAGCATTAAACGCTACATGCCTGTATCCCCCCACACACACACACACACACACACACACACTGCCACCACCAAATGAAGTAAGATCATGTGCAAGTTCTTGGCTATTGTGATGTGAAAGAAATGCAATAATGTAACCATGGAGATTGTAGGTTGACAGCAGTTTCTCTGGTTAGGCAGTGAGTTGGGCTGGGGGCAATGCCTATGTGTGAATAGTTGCAGTTCTGATTTGCTTTGCAAGAGTAATGTACATTTCACTAAAGTAAGATCAACCACAAGTTCTGAAATCTGACTATGGTTTATGTGGGGGGGACATATACTCACCTTCATGACAGTGTCTTTTTTGTGCCTTTAACCTGACAAGATCAAGTCATATACTATGGTTGGGGCTGTTTGTGACTGGAACAAATGGCCCTGATGCTTACTGTTAAGTCTAGCTTTGCAAAAGTATGTCTGTATTTTAAGATGAATGTACAATAATTAGCAAGCTTACAAGTAGTTCATGTATGTTTCATATCTGTTCATTCACTATACTGAATGTTTATTTAAAATTGTTTCTAATATGTTGAGCTTTTTCTCCTGGACATTGTTGACAAGGGATTTTTGTTTTATAAACAGTGTTGCATTGTAGAAACTCAAGTAAATAAAAGTAAAATACATAAAATGAAATGTGTACTTGACTGGCGCACTCATTTTGTTGACAAAAACATTAGTTACAGCTTGTAAGTATGCAACACAGCTGTTACTGTTCTTTGTACTTTAATCCTGACAGGTAAAAAGCAGCTACTTTACTTAGGTAATGGGGGGTGTCTGTGAATTCATTAAGGTGACTGGCCTTGTTTACTGTCTAAATTATGGCTTTGCAAGATAGCTGTTTATTTGGGTGAAGTTGGCAGTTTCGCAAGCCTGTAACTGTCATTTTTGTGCAACAGACTAAATTAATGCAGCCATTGATATTTTCATTTTAATCCAGGCACGGTCAGCAGATATTTTAGGTTGGCAATTGATATGATGGCTGTTTGTGAATAAAATGTTTGGCACTGTAGCTTTGGTGTAATTCTGGCTTTGCCGAACTAAGTGTGTGGGGGGGGGGGGCTGTTTGGAAATGAAATGATTGGCCCTACTGTTGTTTTTCGGCTTTTCCCGGTTAGGGGTCACCACAACGGAACTCCAGTCCGCTAATGATTGGCAGTAGCTTTTCATGAACGCCGAGGTGCCAGCTCGACGTTCAACCTTCAACGAAGGCACGCCCATTTACGCATGTCTTTTGAATGCCCACCCAATGGCGGGGAGGACATGCAGACTCCACACAGAAGGCACTACCCCGCACTCCAGCCAATAATCGAACGGGAGAACCTCTTGCTGTGAGGCAACAACGCTACCGCTGCACCACCACCATTTGCCCTACTACTAACTGTTAAGACTGCTGTGCAGTTGGATGGAGTGAGATGGATTGAGTACATGTGCTGACCTCTGGATAATGTTTATATAAAAGATGCAGTTACATTACTGTTTTGCTTTCTGACTTCAGAGGTTCAAGCCAGGTACTTCTGGTAGCCTATTGGGATGGGGGACTATCATGTCAGTGTGAGAATGAAATAACTGGCTTTTTACTGTTGTAATTCTGGCTTTGCAAAACTAATGTGTCTGAGGGAGTAAGCAATATGCATACAGGCTGTGACTATTGTCTCTGTGCAGCACATGTATTTTGATGCTGGAAGAATCAAAGCAGAAACTGTAGTGGTGGGCAATGAAATGACTGCCCCTGTTTTATTTTTAGTCCTACAAAGCCAGAATTAAGACAGAATGTAAGCTGTGACAGTGTATGCATCACAAATGCATTAATACAGTCTTTTAAATCCTGGCAGAGCCAAGCCAGATAGTTGGTAGGTCATGGCTGTGGGAGACTGTCAATGAAATAAGTGCTGTTTCTGAAGCTGTACTTTAAAATGTATACAACAGTGGCACTTAATCATTTCTGTAATATCTTCATTTCAGAGTTACAACTACGATAACCAGAATGAATGAGCAGCGTGTTACAGTGGCCTCTCTGAAATCTATTAATTTTAAAGACTTAACTGAATGAAAAGTTAAGAATCAAGAGGACTGGAAGACCCACACCTGATCTGAAGATGGAGTCTGTAGGTACAAGTAGGTCAAGAACATACACACGCAGCTTCAACAGGTCAGTGTATGACAAACACACCTGGATCTGTGGTTGTGAGGAAACAAACAGCTTGTACTGCTTCCCATGTTTGTTGTTCGGTGGAGAGGATGCCTGGACATCAAAGGGTATGAATGACCTGAAGAGAATGGAAGAAAAGTCCAGAAAGCATGCTAAACATTTTGACAACCAAATGAGTCTAGCAGTGTTGGGAACTGTGGATATCAGGCCTCAGTTAAGTAGTGGATACCAGTTATCAGTGGAAAGACACAACAAGAAAAAGGAAGAAAACCATCATGTTCTATCACTTATAATAGACTGCATCAAGCTGTGTGCTGAAGAAGTTGCTTTAAGAGGCCATGATGAGTCTGTAGAGTCACTGAGTGCAGGGATGTTCCGGAGACTGATAGACTTCACCTGCAAGATTAATCAGAAGTTGGCTGAACACTTCAGAACTTCAACTCTTTTTAAAGGAACTTCAAAAACCGTTCAAAATGAACTCCTGGACTGCATGCTAACAATATGCAGAGAAAAAATAAAAAAGGAGATTCGTACTGCAAAATTTGTAGCAGTAATTGCAGATGAAACCACTGATGTTGCTGGGCTATGGAAAATTGCTGTTGTGTTCCATTACATTGTGAATGGAACGCTTTTGGGGATACTTTATACCACTTGGACAGACAGCAGAACATATTGCTGGTGTGATAAGACAACAGCTGAAGGAAATGGTGGGAGACCAGCAGGAAAAAGTGATTGCTCAGAGTTATGATGGTGCATCTGTTATGAGTAGTGTTCAGCATGGGGTCCAGGCCATCATAGGAGAGGAATTTAAATATGCCTATTATGTAGACTGCTATGCCACCAACTTAATCTGGTAATGCAAAGAGCCACACAACAGAATACTGAAGCAAGGACATTTTTTTTAACACTTGGTGGAATTTCAGCCTTTTTCACTTGTTCAGTTCAAAGACAAGCTGCTCTGAATAGTATAGTATCACGACACATGCCAAGAGTGTCAGGAACACGGTGGAATTTTAACATCCGTACTGTAAATGCAGTGTACAAGAACTTGGAGTCACTGTTGGAGTGCTTTCTTTATTTGTACAAGTGTTCTACATCTGCTGCAGCAACTGTACAGGAAGCAAATGGGCTACTGCGAACAGTTGAAGATGATGAATTTAAATTTTGGCTTGCTGTTTTCCATCATATAATGCCCCATGTTGACATTCTTTACAGGCAACTTCAGTGTCATAACACAGATGCAACCGCTATTGAAAAGGATGTGCATACATTTTTGAATGAAATTGACGGTGTCAGATCAGGTATCAACGGTATTGCAGAACAGTATCTACAGACAGAGAACATCCTGTCAAGATGCAGACGAGGGCCATTAGCTTCCCGACCACTGCATGAGACATTGTCAATTGCTGCAAAGGAATGTGTGATGTCATAATGTTCCAGGCAACATCACAATTTCAACAAGCTGGCCATACTCAAGCTTCTCAACTACTTCTGCCTGAAAAGTTTTCAACATACATAAGAGAGTTTCCAGAAAATCTATTCACAGCAACAATAGACAACTATCCTTTCCTGTTGAGGGGGCAACTTAGACTAGAACTTGGAGTGGTGTATCAACATGAAGACTTTGCAGCAACTGGCAGTGCAGTCAAGATGTTAAAATTCTTGGTGGACAACTCATTAACCAGTGTGTTTTCGCAGATTTACAATGTGTTGTTAATTATAGCCACCACACCGATGTCAACTGCTGAGGCAGAATGGTGTTTCTCAACACTGAAAAGAATTAAAATGTTTCTTTGTAGTACGATGGGGCAAGAAAGAATGAATGCATTGGCTAATATTTCCATAGGAAAGGAGTTAACGCAGAATATAACTAACTTCAACCAAAGAGTTATTGATTTGTTTGCACAAAATAAAGACAGATGAATGGACTTTTTCTATAAGTAACTAACCTGAGAAATACCCAGAGGAACACAACAGAGGCTCTTATTTGGTACTGTACTACAAGCACTTATGTAACCCAGCCACTGGGGATGCACAAGCCAGTGCATTTCTTTGTGCCGGTCCCAAGCCCGGATAAATGGGGAGGGTTACATCAGGAAGGGCATCCAGTGTAACCTCTGCCAAATTACATATGCGGACAACAATACAGATTTACATACCGGATTGGTCGAGGCCCGGGTTAACAATGACCGCCACCAGTACGGTTAGCCAACAGGGTGCTGGCAGAAATTAATTGGGCTACTGTTGGCCAAAAGAGAAGAAGAGAGGGAAGGCATGCCCAAGGGTGAGATTGTGTTGATTTGGACATGTGATGAGGAGGGATGCTGAGTATATTGGGAAAAGGATGCTAAGGATGGAGCTGTCAGGGAAGAAGAAAAGAGGAAGGCCTCAGATAAGTTTTATGGATGTGGTGAGAGAGGACATGCAGGTGGTTGTTGTGACAGAGCAAGTTGAAAAGGACAGGAAGAAATGGAAACAGATGATCCGCTGTGGCAACCATTAATGGGAACAGCCAAAAGAGAAGACTACATGCACTTATTTGGTACCAGGTGGGGTCACGTGAATAGTGTTTGCCTGGGAAACATTAAACTATCCCTTTTGAGCCTCCATGAAAAAGGGGGGAAAAAAGAAATCCAGTATGACCTGATGTGTTCCAGACCAGACCACATCTTTTCATCAGGTGCATAAACAGAGTACGAAGTACCGTTTGCAGCATACCGCAGAGGTAAGTCTTCAAACCAACCTGTATATACACGTAACAATGTGTGCTATGTAGAGTATTCAGCATGCGCCATAGTGACTTAGCATTTATTTCATTTAAATTAGTAAGCATGTCCAGCATTGATCGCACTGCACCATAGCTCCACCCTTTTTTATTTGGCCACACTCCTTCCTGTTGGCCCCACCCATTCAGCTGTCTCCTGCAGCCCCCCTTTGATTTGAAGTCACCAGCCACCACTGCAGATGTAGCAGACCTGCAGAAGCCCCTAGCATTCTCTCAGTTAAAATTCCCAAGTCTGTACTCCAATAGTGCAGAGTATGGGTGGGAATCAGATATAAGGGTGTATGCATTCTTTAGAGTGCTCTGCTCTAGGTGCAGCCTGTGTGACTGGCTACGTATGATGCATTCCACCTGTCAAGTATATCATTAAGGAGTTTTGATGGCCCTAGTTTAAGTGAAACAGGGGTCATCAGTAATTAATTTATCACTGGCTTTCTCAGCCAAATTTTTTTGACAGCCTTCCTCACTCAGCAGTGCAGCATGCCTCACAAACCTGCACTGCAAAGATAAATAATGCTCAACAGTCACTAGACACACCTCCATGGAAGGTCATGCTTAGCCTGGCAGTGTGCTGCACAAACATGCACAAAAACGATAAAACACACACCCCAGAGGTAAACAAAGCTTAGCTGCCACTGTACACACACCCCTGCTCAAACAGGCACCACTGAGCTCCAATCAGCTTACAAGCCCTAGGAAACACCCCCTTTAATGACAGTTACTTCTTCTGTGGACACCAACATGGTTCTGAGCCTACACACATGGGATCTGCGGACACGGATACCCATTTGTGCTAGTCAGTAACCCCTGCTCATTTGCATAGAGATCCATGCACAGAACGTGGAAGCTACAGGGTTTCAGGCCCTGTTTCATTAGCAACCACAGCTGTCTACCATTGTACATACTCCATGCAGGGTCCTATAATGCATTACTGTCACAATATCTCACTATCTTCTGTGTCTTCACTTTCTACTAAAAAAAAAAAAAAAAAAAAAAAAAAAAACTGTACCTCTTTCTACTTTGTTTTGCTGTTTGCCATATTTATTACTGCTTGTTGGTAGCCTCACTAAATTGATGACAGTATTCTACTGAATCACTGCTTTATTAGTGCTGTCGGTTACTTTTCTGATTTGTGAGCTACAGATTAACTATATTTCATTGCTATCTATCGCAATTCATTACTGTTTAACTGCATTTTACTACATTTTGTTGCTGTTTAACTGTATTTTTTCATACTGCAAGTGCTCTTCTTTTAACTGTAATTAATCTGTGCTTCATTGTGAGTTTTTCTTACTGAGTTCTTAACCCAAAAATTGAGTAGCATAGTCTAAATACAGGTCTGTATCATCCAGAGCTTCAACTGTATGGTTTTAAACCCTATTTGAGGTATTCCAGCTGCAAGTTAACAGTTTTTTTTTCTGCAAAAAATTTTCTAAGCTTGTTTTCCACCTTTCCGGTTACTAGAGTAGTCCAGATACAGACCTTTCTGTGTTAGAAGGCAGCCTTCCAGCTTATCAGTGAGAGTGGGTAAGCACTAGGTACCCTATCTACCACAAAAGAAGTGGTTTCTGGCTCTGAAATTGTAATTTATTGGCCGTTTGGGCAATTTTTCTATCCCTTTCAGCTTTCTGGTTTAAAAGCCCATGTTTGCGTGGGTTTGCACTTGCTTAAGCTCCATGGATCCTGTTTTGGCATCCTGCAGACTACAAGAGCAACAGAAAGGAGAAAGAGAGCGTCTCCATTTTGATTTTTTCTGATTATACTGCTTTTTGCACTTGATTTAAGTCTTTTTTTCATTTAATTGCATTTATTTTAATTGTATTTGCTTTAATATTGCTACACACTCAAGTGTGCTAGCTTGCACTGAATGTAAAGTATATTACCAGTGCCAGAAAGTCTGCTCTTCAATTTTTCCCTTAGATCTTGCTAGATCTCTTCTCTCTTGCACTTTAATTAGCTTATTTACCTAGCATTTCATCAAGCTTTTTGTAGCAATTATTGCAGCACACATAAGTGCTATCAGCACTATATGTCTTATAAGGAAACAGCTCCAGTACTTAGTAATGATGACTATCCCTCCTGGCATGTCTAAAGATCAGTTTCCTGTGCTTCCGCCTATCAACTTGATGAACTTAGGCATTCTGAGGAAGTGTAGCAACTGCCTCATGTGCACAGACAACCCTCTCCTTTTCCCTCCCAACACTCAGACTTGTGAGAGATACACTTATATCTCCAAATTTGAAGCCATGCACTCTCCAGCCAAGACTGGAATATCTGGTCAAGAGGGGAAGGTCAACACCTACACCACACCATATGGAACACCTAGCCCTCCAGAACATCCACCATCACAGCCCTCACATAAAAACACAAACCACACACCCACCTTCGTGGAGGGTCTCAATAGAAATCTACTGTGAGAGAAATATGTATTCACATATATAGTAAAACATGTATTCATATATGTATTAGCATTATGCTTGCTGCATTAGAAGCCTAAAAGGGTTAACACATTTATTCTGCTACAGGCTTGAAAATAATTGCATGTACTTTCTGACTTTGCTTCTTGTCAGCTCAGTGAATGACCTTGTTCATACACTGAGAAACAGATGATTTTGCTAACGTTAGGAAAAGGAACAATACAGTATTCTGAAATGTTACTAGACTTAAGCAAATAACCTTGCTCATACTGCAGCTGTAGATAAGATTATAGGCTGAAATCAGAATATGCTTTATGCTCAAAGCAGGAAAGAATCACTAATTGCAACACTGAAATATGAGTGAATTGTTACAGACCGGCAGTTAGCGAGGCCACGTTGATATCTTAGGAAATTTTCACATGGGAAGTTTATACTTGCTATATCAGCAGAAAAACTTAGTAAACACCTGTCTTAGAAGAATGCTAAGAGTTGTATTTTATTACGTCAGCTTAGAGGGCAATGGCTTATAAAACAGTATAATAATGAAGTATTTCCTGTATAATGTCAGACAAACTTCTGAACTGCATTTTTGTATCCTTGTACAAGAATAAAGGAACCTTAACTGAACCTTGGCTGCATTGATCTTTGATTTTTCCTTTGACATCTACCCAAACAGCAGAGACCTCCAACTCCAAGGCAGAAACACACTCGACCACCACAACACAGCACAAACCACAAGACACATAGCTCACCTACACAATGTGCCCATCAACCTAGGTCCCTAAGGCAAAACAGCTTCCCCAATACAGTAATCCTAGGTGATTCAGTAGTGAGGCCAGAGATGGCTTGCATCTGTCACCCCTGAGATTCTGGGTACTGGCTAAGGCTCTTGCCACCACTAGAGTGCCCTTTTTAGGTGGTGTTCCAAAGACCAAATTACCACTGTAACAGCTATAAATAAATGCAATCTGAGGGTCATGCTGCTCAGTGCTAGAAGTCTAAATCTCAAGATGCACTCACTCGAAGCACTCCTCAAAATGGAGAACATCGACATTTGTGCCGTAACGGAGACCTGGTTTAAAGCACCCCTGCGCTACCAGGCTATATCTCATTCCACACCTTTCGGTCCCAGAACATGGACTGAAGCTCCAAAAGTGGTGGTGTCTCCATATTCATAAAGGATATGCACAACTCCAGACCAGTAGCCCAGCATAAAGCATCTGAGATACTCCAAGTACAGCTAACATTGGCTAGAATGGCGATTCAGGTCATAGCCTGCTATAGGTCCCAAACCATGTCCCAAGACTCTCACTCCACATTCCTAACCAGCCTAGAAACTATTAAGATCCAACCCAACACTCTCGTACTAGGTGACTTCAACTACCCCTCCATCAACTGGGAAAACTACTCATGCACCAATGCACTAGCCCAACGGTTCCTGGAATTCATCAATTCCAATGCCCTGGACCAGCACATTCTTACCCCCACTAGAGGAAGCAAAATCCTTGACCTGGTTATTACTAACATGGGCAACCACTGCTCTACACCAATAGTCGGTTCCTCCCTGGTTAGATCCAACCACAAACTAATCACTATGGAAATCCACATCTCACCCATACCCCCCCCCCCCCCACAAAGGTATCCACCATGAAAAACTTCAACAAAGCTGACTTTGGACTCCTAAAAACAGAGGTGGCTAACTTCACGCACCCATGCCAATGGAAAATAGATGCATGACTGCCGAATCATACACCAATGCACTGTATGAACGCGTACATAAATGCATGGAGCTAGCCATACTCAAAAGAACCAAGATGCTCTCCTCCACAAAAAGGAAGCCACTCTGGTGGTCCCCTGCCATTAATAAACTCTACAACAGAAGGAAGAAATTGTTGCAGAAAAGGGTGAAGTCCCAAGACTGGAAAAATTCCCTTATTAGCCTCAACAAAAAGTTGAGATCCCTCATCAAAACCTCCAAAGCCAGCTATGATGGCAGAATTCTGGCAGACACTAAAAACAACCACAAGGCCTTCTACAGTTATATCAAGAATCCCCAAGGCAATACCCAGATTTGCTCTGAGTTACTGCACAATGGTACCTCCTATACTGAACCAACAGATATTGCCAACATAATGGCTGACAGATTCAGTGCCAACTTTACCCCCCCCCCCCAAAGGACCAATCTTAATACCAGAAGAATGGCAGGCACCCAGCATTACTGCAGCACAGGTTAAAGCTGCATTGTCCAAGGCCAAGAATATAACTTCCATGGGACCCAACAATATCCCTGGCTGTGTTCTACATGAATTACAAAGTGAACTGGCACCACATCTGTGTGCCCTGTTCACTCACAGCATCACCTCAGGCTTTGTCCCTACTGAATGATGCACTTCTACAGTAATCCTTCTCCATAAAGGAGGAGTGACTACAGACCCTGGAAATTATGGCACCATTAACCTGACAAGTCTGATATGTAAGGCTATGGAGCGCATCATCATGGACCTAATTAACAAGGATACAGGGGAATCTCCAAACTCTAGATCCCACACAATTTGGTTTTGTGGAATGTAGATCATGCTTGCTCAACCTGGTTTACTTCTTTGAGTCACTCACCAGAGCTGTGGATGAAGGTAAGGCAGTTCATGCAGCTTACCTCGATCTGGCCAAGGCCTTTGATACCATTCCTCACTCAGGAATTATTGATAAACTCACCAAACTAGGCATCAACCCCTATATCATTAGGTGGATTGCAAACTGGCTCACAGATACAACCCACAGAGTGAAAGTAGTGGACTCCAAGTCAGACTACTGACCAGTCATGAGTGGAGTCCCACAGGGATCAGTCCTGGGCCTCTCCTCTTTGGCATCTACTTCTCAGAAGTCCAGGCCAAAAGAGAGGGACTCTGGCTGACCAAGTTCGCAGGTGTCTGCAAGATGGGAGCCATTATTAACTCCCCAAGTGATGCAGACATCATACAGAAAGGTCTCACTGAGACCAGTGACTGGTGTCAAAACCATGGCTTTAAGCTTAGTGCCAAAAAATGTGTCATCATCCCCTTTGGGAAAAAACTCAGTTCCCACTAATTACCACATTGATGGGAGCCCACTGAACAATGAAGGCATTATAAGAGATCTTGGGACACAGGTTGACAGCAGCCTCTCCTTCAACCACCACATTGCCACTGTGGTCAGAAAGTCCTTTTATGTGGCACATCTCATTACCAAGGGTTTAGAATCCAGGAAGAAATAGGTCATCATTTCTCTCTACTCTTCCCTCATTAGACCAATCATATAGTATAATGCCCCATTAAGCATGTACCTCACTAGACACCTGCAACAGCTGGAGAGGCCACAAAAGTACCTCACAAAGAGGATCCTAGGCCTTAAGCACATGTCCTACATGGACAGACTCAAAACACTCCAGCTATTCTCTGTCTCATATCATCTACTAAGAGGCGATCTCTGTTTGACTTACAAAGCCATGTCTGAATCAGCTCTGTTAGAAATGCTACATCTAAAGAAATTCCAGTCCCTTGTCATCACACGCTCTAGAGACCTCATTACCACAATCAACAGAACATACTGGAGGGACAGGTTCATAACCTAGAGACTGCCCATGCTCTGGAATAGACTTGCCATACATGTCAAGCACAGCACCTCACTTTCCCTCTTCAAGAGAAATCTTTCTCAACCTTTTTTTTATTTTTTTCAAATACGTTTGAATTAATTCCATAGTATTTATACATAATATCTTAAATAACTATGTACACTGTTTACATTAGCCTGACACTATAACAGATCTTAATGTATACAGTTACTTTATAAGTATGTCCAATCCATTATCACATTGTCTGATCAATTATTGTATAGTGTCAATCAACGATAAGACTTTTCCCCAAGGGTTGTTGATAAATGGCTTTGGATAAATTCTTAGTTCTTTAATTTTAATTTCCAATAATGCTGTGGTCTTCAGTAGGCTGTAGAAATCTTCCAAAGTTGGTATTGTGTTTGTATTCCAACTTCTTGCTATACACTTCCTTGAAATTGCAAGTATAGTCTATACTAGATACATGTCTGACCTATTCAAATGAGGGCCTTCGTTCACATTCAATAATAGAAGAGCTTTAGTTAAATAAAATGATTCATTAAATAAAGCTTGTAGAAAGTTATTAATACCATTCCAAAATGGCTTAATTTTAATGCAATCAAAGAAAATGTGATTCCAATCTGCATTGTGTACTTGCTCACATCTCCAACATTTTCCCTTTTATGGAAGAACTAATTTTACTGATTCTATCTGGGGTTAAGAATGCTCTGTGCAGCATTTCCAATTAAAAACTTTCCAGTATTGTGTAAAGGATGTATATTTTATCGATAATAAGATATTTGTTTTAACATCTTTAGTTAACTGTATTGATTGTCCTTTTGTTATAAATTTCCAATATGAGGTTTTGGGTGTTGTTTTATAGTTTATCAATAAGTCATTATATATGATTTCTTATATGTATTTCGTAAATTTAGGTATTTCTTTAAATGAAGAATTGTTAATTATTCTGCTTAAATCTTGTGAATATGACAGAATACTCTGTAAAGTTAGTCAGTTCTGTTGTGGAATTTTGTATGTTGTTTTCATTACTTGCATATCTAAAACTTTTAGTACTTTGATACATTGGAGCCAACAAAAAAAATCCTTTCTGTTCCCAAGACTTAATAATTTCTCTGTATATTTTATGTGGAAAGTTCTTTGTGACTATAAATGGTGATAAAAGATCAAACCAGATTTTTAAATCTATATTTGCATTAATAATTTCCTAAATGAGTCAATGTAATAATTAATCATATGAGTTTAAGTGGGTTTAGTTATGTTATATTGCATACTAATACATAATATACGCCATGGCAAATTGTTTTTATCTATCTGAATTTTTTTGTAAATCAAATTAATTTATTGATATTACAGTTAGTAATTCTTTCCAATTTGCAGAGTAATTTGGTCTTATCCAATGTGAGATTGTTTTAGATATTGATGCTTTTATATATATGTTTCTGTATACGGAAAGTTTAATCCTCCCTGTTTCCATGGTTTAATATGATGTATTAAAGCTATTCTATTTTGTTTGGAAAACCACAAAAAATTTATTAGGCATGAGCTTATTTCTTTAAGTATATTCCTTTCTGGTAACAGTTGTATTGCCAAGGCTATATATAGGATCTTGGGCAGTAAAACCATTTTTATTAACTATAGTCTATCTTCAAATGTTAATATTATTTTGTTCCATTTTTCCACAGAGATTTTAATTGTATTGATGATATTATTGTAGTTTTTTGAGACTTATTATTATCCTTGCATAACTCAGTTCCTAGATATTTTAAGGTAGATTCGTGTTTCCCTATGATGTGATCCCCCTTAGTCTGCAGTTCTTTTTTTTTTATTTAAAAATAAAAATTTTGATTTTGATTTATTGAAATGGCGATCTGAAGTCATGTGAAATTTGTCAAGTAATATATCTAATTCTTATAATGTCTCTTTTGTATTAAATAATGTTAGTAATATGTGATCAGCAAATAGCATTACTTTAGATTTGTATTGTTCATAAACATCTATTCCTTTGATTTTTTTATATTATTACAAATTGAATCTGCCAATATTTCAATAGCCAGAGAAAATAGAATCGGTGACATGGGACATCCTTGTTTAGTACCTTTTGTTATATATATAGATTCAGAGGTAAAATGGCCTAACTTGACATACGCTAAATTATTTGCATATATATATTCTTTAGGAGATGAACAAAGGATGCAGGAAATTAAAATAGCATTAGGATTTTGAATAAATAGTCCCAATTTAGGGATTAAAGGCTTTCTCTATATCTAATCCAATTATGACTGTTTCTTTATTTTCTTTATTAACATAATCTATAAGAGAAATTATCCTTTTAATATTGTCAAGTGTGTGTCTATGATATATAAATCCAGTTTGATCATTATTTATTGTTTTGGATAGTGGTATTTTCATTCTGTTAGCTAATATTGTCATAAATATCTTATAGTCATTATTTAATAATGATATAGGTCTATATGAGGTACAGAGGTTTGGGCATTTGTTTTCTTTAGGATTGGTGTGATTAAGGAATATCTCCAAGAGGGTGGTATTAAAGTTTGTGACTGGATTTCTAATAGAGTTTTATGGAAGAGGGATAGTATCTTTGAAGGAAAAATGTATATATTTCTATAATTATGCCAACTATAACTGGAGTTGTATTATGTTTACCCTTTTTATTGTATCTGTAATTTCTTTGTAGGATATGGGTGCTTGCAAATCTAGTTATAATTTTTCTGTTTTTTTATATTAGAACATTTTTCATCTAGATTTAATTGATCAATATATATATTTTGTTTTTGGAAATATTCCATATAGTGATTTCTATAGCCATCAAGAATGTCACCTATATCCGAGACATATTTTCCTTTCTTTTCATGGAAGACACTTTTAATGTTATTAGCTTTTGATTGTATGTTGATTCTTGTGGATAAATTATATAGATATTTGGGAGAAGTGGCCAATGTATTTATTTTATTTTTTTTTATAAGGCTAAACTAGTTTTATGTGTTAGAATTTCATTGTATTTATTGTTTAATATGTCTACTTTATTTTTCATCTCCAAATGATTTTGATTTTTTGCAGCTTTTACTGACAAAAGTTTGGATTGTAGATCTAATAATTCAGAATCTCATTCTCTGATTTTTTTTTTATACCAAGTTAAGGTTTTACAATATATGTAAGCTTTTAATGAGTCCCATATCATTCTTTTATCTCTGTGGTGTAATTAATATCCAAGAGGAACTGTAATTCAGATAATAACCAGGGTCTGAACTCTTTAATTTTAGTTATATATGCTGGAAATCTGGAGTTAAAGATTAATGGTTTGTACCCATTTTGAAATTTTAGTATCAATGAACTGTGGTCTGAAAAGGGGCAGGGAGTGATTGAGAAATTAATTATTTTAAAGTGTAAGTCATGGGCAGCAAATATTTTATCTATTCTAGTTCGGGTACCAAATCTGTGATCTTGATGGGAAAACAACAACGATTTATCTTCTTTAAATTTGAAAGTATCTACAAGATGAAAGGATTCTACCCACTTGTTTAAAGCTTTTGATACAGCATATGTACACAGCGGCCTTTTATTTGCAGTTTCAGAAATATCAAATATACAGTTAAAATCTCCTCCTAATATTAATTTGCCTTTATAACTATTGGAAATGAAATCCAAGTGTTTTTTAACAGTTCCTGTTCCAATGCCTGGGAACCAGTATGGATTGGCTGGGGTCCATATTCTGTTATTATATTTAACTATTACTAATGCCATAAGGCCTTCTTTATCTTCATACTTATAAATGATTTCTGGGTTAATCACATTTGTTTTCCATAAAATTATTACCCCTTTTGTCTTTGTCTTATCAGTGGATTGTGCCAATATCATATATTCCTTAGGATTCCATTTGTAATTGTCATTTGTTTTGAAATGAGTTTCTTGAATGAAGACAATTTGTGCTTTGTTCAATTTTAAATATTTCAGTAGATCTGATCTCTTGCTAGGATTGTTTAAGCCATTGGTATTTAAAGATAATAATGTTAAATCCAGCTTAGGCTATTTAGACTATGTATTTTTTGTTTTATTGTGACTATTAAACATTTTCCTCTGATAACTATAAAGTATATGTTTGAACTTTTAAAGGAAATTATCAGTTTTATACTTTGAGTGTTTACCAATAAAGTAATGTTTTGGTCAGGCATACTAAAAATGTTTTTGTGAAATAAATTTAAGTTAACAAATGCTAACAAAACTAAGATCTGCACTAGCCATGGAATGAAAATCATTCCTAATCTGATGGATAAACCTAAGTCCATCAGATTATCACTCATACCTTGACAATCCAGAACATCTGAGCTCAATAAATTGAATTATCATATGGAGAGCATTTGTAATAGGAGTAAGCAATATTTATATTATTTTGAACAGATATAGTACTATTGCAGATTAGACCGAATTCTAATACAATATAAATGTCTACTTATTGTATAAGCAATTAATATTTACATGAAAGATAGATGACAAGCAATTCAATCATAGTAAAGTAGGATGTATCATATATGAAACCTCAGTAAAAGACTATAGCACACATTTATTTAACATATTCACCCTCATTGATGAAGTCTTTCAAAATGTATTACTTAATATAAATAGATGGTAATAATATTTATACATAATGTTTATAATACAGTGTATTTTACTGGATATATCAGAAGTTATATTTAATTGTTTGCCAGCATTTAAGTAATCACTTTGTTTGTTGCTAACTTACTGAAAGCATCACATTTGTTTTATGAGAACATTGATGAAAGTTAGTGCATTTTAATTATCAGTGCATCCCTCTTCCCCCCATTTCCTACACATAAGGATTTTCATATCTGCCATTTCTTATTATAAAATGAGTGAAATTATAGGTTAAAAACAACAAATTCACTTATTGTGATTAATGATTACAAGTTCCCTTTCCATATTCATAAATTGCCATTTTATGAAAGTGTTTAGATTTAAATGGCAACATTCTATTTTGTATAATCAGCAAAGGGTAAACTGAGTGATTATTGTCAATTTAATACTATTTGTTTAAAATGTGATTGTTACATTCTGTGACATTCCTAGTTCAGGCTTCTATTGCTTCCCTTGAACAACTTTGTCAGTTTGATGTCATGTATAAAACATTAGTTACCTTGGTAACAGCTTAAGTATTATGTATGGTCAAGATGGGTTACAAAACCACAATTCAGGTTAAAGCAATTATATGACTTGTTATGCACATTTGCTTATATGAAAAAATCATCATGCTTCCCCTTGATGTTCAATATAATTTATGTCATTTATGACAAGTTAAGACAGTAGTGTTATTATACACAAGCCCATGTTATTAAACTGAGTGTCTATTGTCAATTTAATACTATTTGTTCAGAATTTTGAAAGTTATCTTTTGGCCTGCTTGTGGTGAGGAAGTTTCCCCAGACCCTTTTCAGTGTGCACACCTGCAACACACTTGGTCTACTGCATCATCACAGCTTGCCCCCCCCCCCAGCACCTACAACATTGCCAGATAAAACCACTGCTATGGTCCAGTTTCTCCCTACAGTTATTGAAAGCCAAGAATAACACTTTTTATTAAGGATACCTACCAGACAAGTCTGCATAGCACACTTGGTCTACCTGCATCATCACAGCTCGGGTGCTCCCCCCCCCCCAGCAACTGCAACATTGCCAGATAAAACCACTGCTACAGTCCGGTTTCTCCCTACAGTTATTGCAACCCAAGAATAACACTTTTTAATAAGGATACCTACCAGACAAGTTTGCATAGCACACTTGGTCTACCTGCATCATTGCAGCTCGGGTTCCTCTTCCCCCCAGCAACTGAAACATTGCCAGATAAAGCACACTAGGAACCAAGAACAAATGCCAAAAACACCAAACCAAAAAGCAAGGAGCTCCGACCAACTGAAAATGTTCTTCTCAGCAAACTCACTGAAGACAACCACAATGAAAATCCACGCTGTGCTGGAACTGTGTCAAAAAAACGATCACAACACAGCTATGATGGACCAGTTTATTACACAAATACGAATGAACGAATTAACCTAGGTTTCGTCCGAGTTGACGAACTTCATCAGAATACCCATCCTAATGATGACTGACGTTTAAATACACAAGTCACACCCCAATTAAGACAATAATACTAATTACAACCACTTGTCAAAAAATTGACAATTGCTCAGATAGTACATGTGTATATGTTATATAAAAAATATGATAATGAAAAATACACATACCCAGCTGAAAAATAATAAAATTAGTATATGAATAATTAAAAACACTTTCAAAAATACTTTCAAAAATGCATGAATTTATACACTTGACTAATAATCTTAATAAATGTTAACCATAATGCAAAGCAAATTATTGTATAATGTAATGTTAATTGATTTGATGTAATGTATAATGTGTAAAAATATATTTAAAAATGTATAAAAAAATATATATAAAAAATATATATATTAAAGATATTCTGTTAATAATGTAATGATATAAATATTAATTTATTAAATGCACATTATAAAGTGAAGTCTTGTAAATATTCTAAAAATGAAATTAAAAATAATAATAATAATAAATGTGTGACTATATATATCATGAATAGATAAATTGATTTAATCATTGTTTTTTACCCTTAATCCTATTGAGCCTTAAAATGGGTTTAATGCTACAAAATTCATTCAACCCAGGTCGATTGTAGGCATCCAAGCATATCTGCCATCTCAATTCATTAACATCCAAATCATATTTAGTTATCCTACCCTGTGCATCATAATCCATATGTTGGATAATACAAAATTTAAAACTATGGTTAATATTATTCTGTATATGTCTAGCAAGAGCATTAGTTGTTTTCTTGTGTTGCATATCCAGCAGATGATCCTTCACCCTATCCCTAAAACGTCTGCTGGTTTTGCCAACACAAAAAGCTTGGCAATCCTGGCATAATGCAATATACACAACATTGGATGTATAACAATTAAAATGGCCTTTTATCTTAATGCAATGAGAATTCACAACAAGTTGATTGCCTGTACAATATATGTGGGTGCACACAGTACACCTTCCACATTTAAAGTTACCAACCGGTCTATTAGACTTTTCCCTACCAAAATTAATTTCTTTTTCAAAAAATTCCTTAAAAGACAAATCTTTCCTACATACAAATTTTAACTGCCCCTGAAATAAATGTCCCAGGGTATTATCTCTAACCAAAATCTCCCAATTCCTACTAATAATGTTCTTAATGACTTCAAACGAGTCATCAAAAACAGAAATATACAACGGTATCTGATTGGGAACTGGTTTAACCATGGTATTACACAAATTAGTTCTATCACTTGAAAAACCGTGACGTAATATGGCCTGGTATACACCTGTGTGTCTTTTACACTTGACTTCATGTAAGATTTTCTCACATAAGTGTATAGGATATTCCCTGTTGTGAAACATAGATGACATATAATCCAATTCCTTGACAAAGTCCTCCTCATCACTTACCATTCTGGCCGCCCTGACCATCTGCCCCTTAACAACGGCCTTTTTCTGATGGTCAGGGTGCCAACTATCAAAATGAAGATAGGAATTTGAGAAGGTGGGTTTCCTATAAATGTTGGATTTTAATTCACCATTAAATCTGTCATAAGATAATGCAACATCTAAGTATGTAATAACCTCATGACTAATTTTGTGAGTAAACTTCAAAAAACGCACAGTGTTGTTGATGTATTCAAAAAATGAATTCAATGCACTATGATCTTCATCCCAGATGATAAATATATCGTCCAGGTATCTTGAGTATGTTTTAATATGCTCGTAATAGTCACTCTTGAAAACATAATTGTTCTCCCAATAAGTCATGATGAGGTTGGCATACATGGGGGCACAAGCTGCCCCCATGGCCACCCCACCAACCTGTTGATAATAATTACCTTCATAAAATAAAAAGTTATTGTGCAATACGATATCCATTAAATTAACTAATGTATTGATCCTATCCTGGTCATAAACATTAGTTTCAAAAAGCTGTTCCTCAAGCCATATTAACCCAATATCATGTGGGATAGATGTAAATAAATTACATACATCCACCGTTACAAAAATGTAACCATCCTTCATATCAAATTCTTTCATTTTCCCTAAAAAATCCCACAAATCCTTAGTAATATAGGGAAATTTAGACATACCCATTTTGAAATGATGGTCTAAAAATTGACTGATGAAGCAAGTTTTGCTCCTTTTTCCATCCACTATCGGTCGAAACTGCAGGTTATTCAGCCCCTTATGTATCTTGGGTATACCGAAAACCCCACTAATTACGGGATAATCATTGTTCAAAAAATTATATTCATTTTCAGAGATTTCCCCTTGTAATAACATGTCCTCTAATGATAAATCTATTTTTTTATAAGCAATGTTGATTTCGTTTAAACTTACTTCAGTGTAAGAGTCACCAAGTAACATGGTTGTCATATAGGAAATATAATCACTTTTATCAGTAATAACCACACCATTACCCTTATCGGGTTTCATGATCCTAATGTCCTTAATACCACGTATACATTCAAAAATAGCATATTCATCATTAGACATGTTTGTATGTGTAGGTTTCTTATAACATGTGTGAAATCTCCTAATGTCAATCTCACTTAACCTTTCAAAAAGGGCTACTTTTTCATTCATTGGAGGGTTGAAAACACTAGGCTTAGTAAATTCACTATTAATGTGTGTATTCTCATTGTCCAAACTATCATTAAAAAAAGATTTTAAGTTTAATTTTCGGGTAAACAATTTTAAGTCCAAAATGGAATTTACCAAATTGCCCTTGCGACACGGAACAAAGCTGAAGCCTCTTGAGAAAAGATTAACGTGTCGACTGTCCATAGCAATCTTAGAATAATTAAACAATTTGAAGTCTCCCTGACTATTAGTAACAATGGTTGGGTTACTTAAACATTCACTATTAGACACTTCCAAATTAATATTATCAAGGTAATTGTTTGCTTCCTCTAAATATACATCAGGGTCCAAGTTGATGGAAAAATCAACATAAAAATGATTGTCATCCAATGCTGTGGATGTAGCTGAATGAGAAAATTCATCACAACATACGCCATTATAGATTCCAAATCCTAATGTTACACCATTATTACCCTCAAAATGAGTAAAAACCTCATCGTTGTTCAAATACTCATACGTGCTAAGGTTCATTAATATGTTATCCCCCACACAATCATGCAAAGGCTGCAAAAACAAGTTATTGTCTTGTAAAACCATAAAGGGACTACCATGAACAACTGTGTAACAATCCATATTGTTCAACAAACAAGGATTTAACTTCCCGATCAAGGAATCATTAGCTCTATTACACTCGTTGGAAACGGGCGCATTGTTCACAGTGTTATCGGTAAATTCTATGACATTCAACTCACTATTTAGTTCACAAGGCAATGATGTCAAAGTCCGTGTTGGATAGTCCAAATTACAATCAATGGCAAAACGTCGACCATCCAAAATGGGCTCAACCGCTCCTTCCAACACTGCAGAAGTCCTGATACCTATCGTACTACACTCCAAATGAATTCTATTGTCCATTGTTGTTAACAATTTACCTTTTACTATTTGTGCGTTTTCCAGATGTTCTTCGGATTTCTGTTGTATAAAAAATCCTTCTTTGGTCGAGCCCCCATATTTGCCATAATCACCTCCTTCATGTACATGCCCTTGGTTCCTGAGTCTCTCTGAACGTCGCAACCCATCGTCTATAGGGCTGCCATTAAGCGTACGAGTTTCACTGTTGTCATCACGTTCACAACCGGAAGTGATGTCATCCGCCTCCTCCACGCGTCTCTCATGCCCCCTTTTGTTGTCTTTACCATGGCAACGGTCAAAGGGTATAGATTTAGGATAAATATGCCCAGTTTCATATCTTTGAATGGCCCTTTGAATTTTATGATTCTTTTTCTGAAATATTGTATCACAACTAATATCCACATCTTAAATGATGTGGGTATAATTCGTATAATATTGATCAAACAAAAGGTCTTTACTAATGTTGTGATTTAAGGCATCCAGTTCCGTTAGCAAACCCTCGATTTTAACATTATTGTATTTAACCATGATCTCCATTAATCTTAAACCAGTGTTGTTAAATAGTTCATGTAGTTCTTTAAGCATATTCTCATTATTATCACACCCATTTGGATACCTCCAAAGGCGTAACCCTTTAGGTACCATACCTAATTCGATGTTCCTGGTTAAATAACTGTTCTCTAATTGTGTTCTTTTAAATTTAAATAATTTCATCTCAAATGACTTTAGCATTTCCTTCATGGATTTGGTGTCATGTTGTGGTGAATTAACTTTGGGAACTCTTACCGCATTAAAGGTGTAGCTGTTAGTTCTCCATACTTCACTGTTGCATACACCACTGGAACTTGAATTCACTTTGGAAAAACCAGTAACACCATCGTTGGTAGGTGAAGACCTCAGTGTGACCTGCGTAAGGGGCAAACCCAAACTATCCCCCGTATCCACTTGACTGGGTCTAGCGTCTCTTTCCATCAATTTCTGAATGAGAACCGAATGCTCTCTCAACTGCTCGTGAATTTGCTGAAGTAACACCCCCGTGTCGACCAGAACAACCTCGCCTTCCATGGAAACACACTAGGAACCAAGAACAAATGCCAAAAACACCAAACCAAAAAGCAAGGAGCTCCGACCAACTGAAAATGTTCTTCTCAGCAAACTCACTGAAGACAACCACAATGAAAATCCACGCTGTGCTGGAACTGTGTCAAAAAACGATCACAACACAGCTATGATGGACCAGTTTATTACACAAATACGAATGAATGAATTAACCTAGGTTTCGTCCGAGTTGACGAACTTCATCAGAATACCCATCCTAATGATGACTGATGTTTAAATACACAAGTCACACCCCAATTAAGACAATAATACTAATTACAACCACTTGTCAAAAAATTGACAATTGCTCAAATAGTACATGTGTATACGTTATATAAAAAATATGATAATGAAAAATACACATACTCAGCTGAAAAATAATAAAATTAGTATATGAATAATTAAAAACACTTTCAAAAATACTTTCAAAAATGCATGAATTTATACACTTGACTAATAATCTTAATAAATGTTAACCATAATACAAAGCAAATTATTGTATAATGTAATGTTAATTGATTTGATGTAATGTATAATGTGTAAAAATATATTTAAAAATGTATAAAAAAATATATATAAAAAAATATATATATTAAAGATATTCTGTTAATAATGTAATGATATATATTGCCAGATAAAGCCACTGCTATGGTCCAGTTTCTCCCTACAGTTATTGCAAGCCAAGAATAACACTTTTTAATAAGGATACCTAGCAGACAAGTCTGCATAGCATACTTGGTCTATCTGCATCATCGCAGCTTGGGTTCCTCCCCCCACCAGCAACTGCAACATTGCCAGATAAAACCACTGCTACAGTCTGATGCCTACCAGACAAGTCTGTAAAGGTGACTGGATATTTACAGTTCTTGTTATTAGCAGATGTGGTCCTTAACCACATCTTAAATATGACTCTGTCACTGTCCTATTTAAGGACTATGGGCCTTAAATATGACTCTTTCATTGTCCATGTTGGTGTGAATGACCTGAGACATACCTCCCTGGACTACATGAAAAAAGACATGGAAGAGGTCTCCGATCTTATAGCCCAGGCAGGTATGACCCTAGCCCTGAGTAGCATTATGCTATCGCCCAGAATGATACTGAAGTACAAGGACAAAATGATTGACTTCAACAATTCACTAAGCTCCTGGTGTCATTCTAAGGGGATCCAGTATCTGTCTGCTTGGGATGACATGGTCGACAGACCATGACGCTTTGCCACAGATGGCCTGCACCTGTCGCCCCTGGGATCCCAGATACTGGCTAAGGCTCTTGCTGCCCCAGTAGTACCTTTTTTAGGCAAGGTTCAAATAACAAATTCACCACCATAACAGGAACAGGCAAGCAAAAACTGAGGGTAATGCTACTCAATGCTAGAAGTCTATATCTCAAAATGCACTCACTTGAGGAACTCCTTAAAAAGGAGAACATTGATACCTGTGCAGTGACTGAGATCTGGTTCAAGGCTCCAGAGAGCACACCTGCACTACCAGGCTATAACTCATACCACACTTTTCGGCCATGTAACCTGGACCGAAACACCAAAGGCAGAGGTGTGTCCATATTCATTAAGGATATCCACACCTCCAGGCTAGTTGCTCAGCATAATGCATCCGAGGTTATCGAAGTGCAACTAACTCTGGGCAAAACTGCAATCCAAATTGTAGCTTGCTACAGATCCCCCACCATGCCCCAGGATTCCCACTCCTCTTTTCTTGATGTACTGGAAAATATTAGGGTTCAACCAAACACCCTAATAATGGGTGACTTCGACTACCCCACCATTAACTGGGAAAACTACTCGTGTACCAACTCCTTAGCTCAACGTTTTCTGGAATTCATAAACTTCAATGCCCTGGATCAACTTATCCACACCCCCACCAGGGGCAACAATATCCTAGACCTAGTCATTACCAACATGAGTGACCAGTATTCCACACCTGAAGTCAACTCTTCATTGGTCTGATCCGACCATAAGCTAATCACCCTTGATATCCACATCCCGCCCCCACCCCCCATTAAGGAAACCACAGTAAAACATTTCTCCAAAGCCAACTTCATGCTTCTTAAGACAGAAGTGGTGAACTTCATGACACCAATGCAGATGGACAATACAGTTACAACTGCTGAATCCTACACAAATGCATTCTATAAGAACTTACACAAGTGCATGGATCGTGCTGTCCCAAACAGAACCAAGACGTTATCCTCCAAAAAAAGGAAGCCAATCTGGTGGCCCCTGCCATAAACTAACTGTACAACAGAAGAAAGAAACTGTTGCAAAAGAGAGTAAAATCCCATGAGTGGAGGAGCTCCCTGGTCAGCCTCAGTAAGAAGCTGAGATCCCTTATAAGATCCTCCAAAGCTAGCTACAAAAACAAAATCGCCATTAATTCTAAGGACAACCACAAAGCATTCTATAGCTATGTCAAGAATCTCGATGGCAACACCCAGATCTGCTCTGAATTACAGCACAAAGGCACGAAAATTACAGAACCAACTGATATTGCCAACATCCTGGCAGATAGGTTCAGTGCTAACGTTACGCCCCCACCCCCTAAAGGGCCCATATCTATACAGGAAGAATGCAGAGTCCCTGTAATCACAACTACGCAGGTAAAAGCTGCACTCTCTAAAGCCAAAAACACAGCATCCATGGGACCGGACAACATCCCAGGCTGTGTTTTACATGAACTTCAGAACGAATTGGCTCCCCCCTTAAGCACCATGTTCAATAATAGCCTTGCATCAGGCTTTGTGCCCACTGAATGGTGCACAGCAACAGTTATACCACTCCACAAAGGGGGAGCCACCACTGATCCTGGGAACTATCGACCTATTAGCCTGACGAGCCTGGTCTGCAAGGCCATGGAACGTATCATCATGGAACTCATAAACAAAGTTATTGGTAACCTCCAAACTCTGTATCCCACCCAGTTCGGGTTTGTGAAAGGCAGATCATGCCTCCTGAACCTGATCAACTTCTTTGAGGAAGTCACCAAAGCCGTAGATGAGGGTAAGGTGGTTCACACAGCCTATCTTGACCTCGCCAAGGCTTTTGACACCATCCTCCATTCTAGAATTATAGCTAAACTCACTAAACTAGGTATAAATCCCTATGCCACAAGATGGGTTGCCAACTGGCTCACTGACAGAACGAACAATGTAAAAGTTGCAGATTCCAAATCTGACCTCAAAGCAGTGACAAGTGGAGTACCACAGGGTTCCGTCCTAGGACCTCACCTGTTTGGTATCTACTTCTCTGAAGTACAGACTAACACAGAAGGCCTCTGGCTAATGAAGTTCACAGATGACTGCAAACTAGGAGCCATAGTCAAGTCCCCAAATGATGTGGACATCCTACAGAAGGGCCTCGCTGAGACAGATGCCTGGTGTCAGAGCCATGGCCCCAGCTCAGTGCCAAAAAGTGCAGTGTCATCCCCTTTGGTAAAAATTCTGTACCCATGAACTACCACATAGGCAGCAATCTACTTAACACTGAATGTGTGCTAAGAGACCTTGGGACCTAGGTGGACAGTAGTCTCTCCTCTGATAGTCACATTGCCACAGTAGTCAGGAAGTCCTTCTATGTGGCACACCTCATCATAAAAGGGTTCTCGTCCAAGAAAAAAGAGGTCATTGTTCCCCTCTACTCGACACTCATTAGACCCATTATAGAGTACAACGCCCCTTTTGGAATGTGCCTCACAAGACATCTGCAGCAGTTGGAAAGGCCACAGAAGTACCTCACAAAGAGGATTACTGGCCTCAAACAAATGCCCTACACTGACCGCCACAAAAAACTCTAGCTTTACTCCGTAGCATATCGCCTAGTTCGAGGTGATCTCCGCCTAACATATAATATGTCAAACCCAGAGCTGTTAGACATGCTACACCTAAAGAAATCCCAATCCCTCTGAGCTACACGCTCTAGGGACCTAAACCTTCTCACCACAATAAACAGGACATGCTGGAGGGATAGATTCCTGTCCCATAGACTTCCCATACTCTGGAACAGGCTACCCATCTATGTCAAGCAAAGTTCTTCATTAGCACTCTTCAAGAAAAATCTTGATGAGTGGATGGGAAATAGGAAATACACCCCGGGGATCACTTCTGTGTCTCTGCTCAACAGTGGCACAGGAAAATAACTTTCTTGGGTGGCATAAGCCAGGGAACCTTGTCGGCTAAGCTTATGTAGGCCCTTGGGCCGATAGCCTAGTACCTACCTATGAACCTATGAACAGTTATATTTTAAACATTGTGACTGGTTATTTACATTTCCTTTTACAGCACATTTGTTAATTTTACTAGTTATTTTTTAAACATTGTTTTGGCTGGCATGCACACCTGCAAGGGCTCCGCCAGGCAACTATAGCTTTGTCTATTGCCACTGGGTGGCATAACTTAACAATATACTTGATGTATCTTGTCCCAAATAGATCTGCCTCCACACTAAATACTTGTAAAGTAAGGCAAGTACCTTTTACTTGGTGTATTTTGTCCCCCAGATAGATTTACCTTCCTTTGTATTAGTTTTACACCAGGGCCATAAAGTAATGTTTCTGCAACTAACTGCTTACACTCCTAATTTCCTGCTTTTACCTCTTCCTTGCTTACACTTACATTACAACTCCAAGGCTTCCACTTCTTATGCTGATTGCTTTTCTTTGCAATTTTTTGTGAGGGGGCAGGAGAGATCTCTACCTGCTTTTTCTAGTTATACCTTCCCCCATTTTGCATCTCCTTCCTCTCCCATGCATATTAACTAGTCTATATTAGTAGGTCTCCTTGAGCGGCACCAATTTGAAAGTTATCTTTTGGCCTGCTTGAGGGGAGGAAGCTTCCCCAGACCCTTTTTCAGTGTGCACACCTGCAAATAAGTGCCTGCAAGTGTTTAAGCTCTTCTTAAATGTTTGTGGTGCACCTGGTTTAACAGGCATGTTTACATTTTCCAACTGAAGTACTTAGCTAACTTTATGTAGTCTAGGGATCTAACTGATGTAGTGATTGCTTTTACTACAGAAACTGTTTACTGTTACATATGCTGTTATGCTCACAATAGTCTAAGGGACTAACTGAAGCTGTGACTGCTTTTTACTACATAAACTGTTTACTGTTAAATATGCTGTTAAATATGCTTACAAAGAATTTGGCTGGGGACTTGTGTTATGTGACGCATACAACTAGAGTAAACAAGTGCTACATTCTCCATACTTTCCTTACCTCTGAGCTTACCTACCTAACCACTGATTATTCTTCACAGTCTTGCCTTCTTCCTTCTCCTTGGCTCTACCCGCTATGTTCACCCTGTGGGCTCACTCAGCTCCCCTAACCTACCCCCAATTCTCACTCACCGTGAGTGCTCCTACACTTATTTTAGCCATAAGTCCCCTCCTCATCTCACCCAATCCACTCTCATCTACTCACTATACCCTCCCCTCCCATCCTCCAGTACTCTCTCTTCCGTCCCCATCCCTAATCCTTAAAGCTCTAGATACACTTCCATACTCCTCCCTCCTACATTGTCACCAATAATCCTATTACATCCTCAACACCTAACCCAAAACTATTCCATTATACCTAAACCACACCATGTCTCTTCAAACCATTCTCATCCTTTCCCTTAGCCTACTACTCCTAATACCTCTATACCATGCTACCGCCTATTCCTCTTACAAACTACCCCCTTCTTTCCTATCCCCTCTTCACCCCACCATCACTCCTAGCACATATCATAACTCTGCCACATCTCATTTCCACACTATATCCTTCTCCCTAGTGCTTCCAAACCCATTTCTCTGCTTTAAACTAAAACTCCTATCCTCCTCAATGAAACGTCATATTCCCAAAGCACTATTGTACCTCCCACCAAACATTAGGAGCAAATCCAAACCTCTGCTCTCATTCCCATTTAACTGCCTATGCCTAGCAGGAGGCATACACCCCAACCCAGGACTTAGTACCAACAGCAATTCATCTCCCCCCATTACCACCCATACTACCAACCCTAAATACCTCAAGATCTTGACCATCAATACCCAGAGTCTAAGAAACAAATTAGCCCACTTCCACGCTTGGCTATTCCATACCCAATCTGACATAGCAGCTGTCTCTGAGACATGGCTAAAACCCAACATTTCAGACTCTGAAATACTACCCCCTGGGTTTCAAGTACTTAGACAAGTCTGCCTAAAAAAGAAGGGTGGAGGAGTAGCCTTAATCTACTCTAGCCTACTCTCCATCACTCCCTACCAAAATCCTATTCCACAGTTCAACAATGTTGAACTAG
The DNA here is from genome assembly GCF_019279795.1 of Protopterus annectens. Taxonomy (NCBI): domain Eukaryota; kingdom Metazoa; phylum Chordata; order Ceratodontiformes; family Protopteridae; genus Protopterus; species Protopterus annectens. Next base: position 1,373,005,122 of record NC_056745.1, on the reverse strand, counting down.
TCATAGGAAATCTCAAACTAAATAACCAGAAAAACATTTGTGTTATAGCCCTCAATATCCCCCTGGAAACAACATTAACACATTTGAGGAAATTCTTCTATGGGCCTCATATAATATCAAGCTTGAGACATATAACCTAAGAGATGTGAACATTGACTGGAACAAAATTACTGCCAATAACCCCACCATTTCAATCAATCTATGTAATTACACTCAACTCACAAATGCTATAACCAGACCTAATAAAAATAACCCCCAGGCTCCATACTGGACTGGATCCTTGTCTCCCACCCAAGCAAAATCTTCCACACTGGCACCTTACCAGACTCTATCAGTGATCACTTACCAGCCTTCATCCATAGAGCAACCCCCTCCTCTCCTCATCTATACCAATATAGCTATACTTGGAATCTCAACAACGTTAACCCTACAACTTTTTCCAATTCTTTCAAACTGATAAACTGGGACACTCTAAAAACTCTACCTCTGGACAGTGCTGTCGAATTCTTCAACTCAACCTTCTTAGACACTCTTAACTCCCAAGCCCCTCCAAGAATAAAACGTATAAAAACCAATTCCGCCCCTTGGCTTAGTAAAGATACCAAAACACTCATGCAACAAAGGGACAAAACCTGGAAACTCTACCATCGTAATAGGCACCCTGACACCCTTCTTAAATATAAACAACTCCACAACTTAGCCAAAAACATATCATACAAGACAAAAAAGCATACTATACCAAACTCCAGTCTAACCACTCCTCTAACCCCAAACAATTCTGGAAATCCATCAACTCACTTCTCAATCCACACACCAAAAACAACCCTTGCCATGACACTAGTAAATCTGACCTAGAAATAGCTATTCTGTTCAACTGCTTCTTTACTAACTGTATAGCAGAACTCACTAAAACATTCCCAAACAACACCTCCCCCCAAATCAAACCCTCTGCCCAACCTTCCACCCTAAACTCACCTCCCATATTCCACCTCAAACCCATCCCCACCTCATATATAAAAGAACTTCTCTCTAAGCTTAAGCCTTGCTCCAATGCCTCTGACAATATCCCCTAACTCTTTTTAAGAATTGCAACAGACAGTATCACCATCCCCATTAGCATAATCATCAACAGATCCATACACGAATCATATGTCCCCAAACTGTGGCATTCAGCCTTTATCCTATCCCTCCATAAAGGAGGCAAAAATAATAACATCTCCAATGTGTGACCCATAGTGATTCTCTGCCTTATTTCAAACATTTGTGAAAAATACATCCACCTCCAGCTCATGCCATTCATTACACATAACCAACTCCTCACTCTAACACAACATGGGTTCCGTCCTGGCCATAGCACAATAACAGCTCTTCTCTATTTTGTAGACATCGTAAACCATGCAAGTGACTCCGGAGAACTTGTATCCACAGTCCTCCTTGACCTCTCCAAGGCTTTCGACACAGTCTCCCATACCCACCTTCTTCACCACCTTTCCAATCTTAACTGCTCACAAAACACCATTACGTGGTTCAGAAGCTACCTCTCTGACAGATCTCAGGCAGTAAAATGGAAGACTGGCACCTCAGCCTTCCTTCCCACCCCAACTGGGGTACCCCAGGGATCCATTCTTGGCCCTATGCTCTTCAATATCTTCATTGGTGATTTCCATGCAGCCATTCCTAACACTAAGATAGTACAATATGCATATGACTCAACTTTAGTTTGCTCTGCATCAAACCTCCCTGAGCTCCAAACAAAAACTTAAACTGCCTTCTCAACTACTGACAACTGGATGTTCCAAAATCACCTCTCTTTGAATGCCAACAAATCAAAGATCCTTCTATTCTCTCCCTCAAAATCTGTCCATCTACAGAAAACTTCTTTCAAGATTACAAGCCTTGCCAACTCCACTATAGAAGTTGTTCATTTTGCTAAACTTCTTGGAGTTACTATTGACGAACACCTAAAATTCGATACCCATATTCAGCTAAATATAAAGAAAACCTATCAGAAACTTGGCATGCTGTACAGAAACTCCCAATTCCTCTCCCCCTCAACAAGACAGACCCTCACCACTACCTTCTTACTACCTTCACTAATGTATGGTGCTCCCCTACTAACCAACCTATCTTCCTCCATCTCTTCTAAACTAGAATCCTGTTACAATAAAATCTCAAAGTTCGCCACCACTTCCAAATATTCCACTCACCACGGTAAACTGCTCCACCAGCTGCAATGGCTAGAACTCCCAAACTACCTTGACTACCTCCAACTCATCACCACTCACAAGCTTATTTTCAAACCAACTATATGCCCAGCACTAACAAACATCTTAACATTATACACCCCAAACAGAACTCTAAGATCTACCCACCAAAATCTAATCTCTGTTTATAAACCAAACTGCCCTGCTGGTCAGCGACTCCTATCCTTTCCATCGCCAAAAAATGGAATTCTCTCCCTCCATCTCTAAGAATTTCTGAGAACTCTGAACACTTCAAAACCCAGCTGCATTCTTACCTCTCACAAAAATGGAAATGCAATTGCACTCCACCTACCTAACCTGCTTAATACATAAATACTTTATACCAAAGTTTGTTCTTCCGTACACACTATTGATTAACCCTGTGTACTGCCTTCATGCTAATGCTACCTCTATACCACTCTCAGAGGATTTAAACCTCTGTATTAATTTAACTCATGCTAATATTCATGCATAAAGAACTCATCCATGCTAATGTTACTTCTATATCATTATCAGATGATTTAAACCTCTGTATTAATTTAACCTTGTATTACTGTTCTCAAACACTAAATATGTAAATAGGCGTTACATCCTTCTCCAAGCTGCTATTTAACTTTTGGTTAGTTTTTGCTATTTTGTATGTAAAATTTGCTTAGTTTGTTTCTGTTTCCACTATGTATTGTACTTCATTTTATGGAGCTTGTAGTATTTATTATTGGAGCTTTTCTCCCCGGGCCTCCACTGAAAACGAGCTCTTTGAGCCCAGTGGATCTCCCCGGTCATCAAACAGGAAATAAATAAATAAATACATAATATGATTGTTACATTCTATGACATTTCAAGTTCAGGCTTCTATTGTTTCTCTTGAAAATAACCATCCAGTTTTGCCAGAATACCATTCACTAGTTCATTTGGTGTGTTTCCAGGCTGTTCTTAAAATATCCAAACCAATATTTGTCCTGTGCCATTTTACCAGCCTGTTCCATGCAGTGGCCACTCTACCAGTGAACCATTTAACACACCTTCCATTCCCACAAATATTTCCACAGAGGAAATCTGATGATTCTCTAGCACTTCCCGGCAACCCCAAACACCCTTAAGAGTCAGCTATTCCCATATGCCCAACATGTCTGAGCAAGCTCACCTCCCAGACCACTGCAAAGGGCTCTGCACAACACCAAGTGCTCTTAGTCTTTCAGAATAACTCAGAATTCCAATCTTATGAAAGTCCTTAATGTTTTTGGACCAAACTGTATTTTAAATATAAAATTGCGCATATTATTATTATTATTTTTTATTACAAATCAACTTAATGACCTAAACGGTGTTGGGAGACCATTAATATGTGTACATGTGGTTTAAAACAGCCCTTTTATTATTTATATATATATATATGTGTATATATATATATATATATATATATATATATATATATATTTTTTTTTTTTTTTAACCAAAAACATTGCAGAGAATCATTTTGGAAGCTCCTCAAAGCTGTTAAGCATTATCTCACTCTGTCACCATTACCATAGCAACCTGGGAGCGTCCATTTCTGTTAGTGTGTCTGTACTACATACCAGAGGCTCGCGATGCACCTGAAGCAAAGCTTCACTTCACTGCAACTTCAAGCCTAAATTCCCTCCCTTTCAGTGAGGCAGCAGCCAGGAAAAGAATGGAGAGCAAACAGATAAAAAAAAAACTCCCAACAAGCCACCACAACAAGACACAACACATTCCTCCAGCCTTCCCACCTCTCACTCAGCAGATGTATAAACAAACTATTCTCTGCCAAAATATCCCAAATCCCAGCTCCATAAACTCCCTTCCCCTGGATCCAGGCTAAAACACCAAATGTCTCTTCTTACTACACAAGCATCAGTAAACCTCGATCACAAGCTGCAACCCACAGCTTCCTGGAGATGAAAACGGCAACATACAACAGCTGCCAGACACAGCTGCATCCACACACACCATGTCAGGCTTAATCAAACAGCACTCGAAGCTATGATACCTGCATTAATTGATATTAACTATGTTTATACAGAATAATAATGATATTTGTACTAGCTGCCAGACACAGCTGTATCCACGCACACCGTACCAGGATTGATCAAACAGCACTCGTAGCTGTGATACCTGCCATAATTGATATTAACTATATTTAGACAGAATAATGATGACATTTATACTAAGAGCTTGCTACTATTATTCAACCAGGATATACATGACATTTCTAAATCATACTTTAACTGAAGAAGGCGTTAGTCTCCATGACATTATTTTTTTTTTCAAAACACTCAACTGTTACTGCTATTATATATGATGTTAATTTGTTACATTTAAGTATGAACACTGATGAATGGTACCTTGTTGAATTAGTTAATTAATTACTTAAATTATTATAAGTAAAAACAATGAAAAATGAACAAGATAAGTATTCATTGAGTTCAAGTAGGGGAATAGAAACGTCTATGTTTATATTATATGTTGCTTTGTTTGGCTTATATATAATGTAAATAGTAACCCATCTTGACCTACCTTTGTTTGTGAAGAATTATTGGACTCTTTGAATATTCTGAATAAATCATTACTGTTTCTCAGTTGTTTAAGAAACCTTCCTTTTTTTAAATAAAAACAGGTGACGAGTGATGTGCCATATCATTTGATACTTTGATAGATGTAGTTTAAGAGTTATTTTTTTGGGACAGCTGTCTTGGAATCAGTTTTTTGTTTCTTCTTTCTAGCATCACTCCAAGGATTTGTTCTTTTATTCTTTTAAGAGTAGGGGGCCATGCATTCCATTTCTTCTGGGATAGACACAATGTTGTTGTTTTTGATGAATATAGTAGCTTCTTCTAAGTCATTAAAGGTTCTCTTCTCATTGGCAAAAATATTTTTTTTTCTTGGCTGGAAAGGCCAGCTGTGCTTTAATGTTGTTTCGTTTCAACAGTTTTATCACTGGCCAGACTTTTTTCCTTTGTTCTAGTATTCTGGAAGAATAATCACTGTCAAACCTTATCAGGCTTTGATTCTATTTTAAGGGTGATTTTCTCTGAGCAGATTTTAATATTAATTCCTTGTCCAGAAATGAAAGAAATTTTATAACTATAGATCTAGATGGAGTACTTGTTGACTTAGAAGCAAGTTTCCTCAGTGCTCCATGTGCCTTTTCAATTTCAAATGAAAGTCCCTCTTTCAAGTCTAAAAATTCAGGAATCCAGGTTGTTAAGAATGAAATAATGTCTTCTCCTTCAGTGTTTTCAGGCAGAACAAAGATCCTTATGTTGTTTCTCCCTTCCCTGTTTTCTAAGTCATCTATTTTGTTAAGCAGCCATGTATTCTGTTTAAGCAGAAACTCTTTTTGGAATTCTTCTTCTTTTGAGTCTCCCTTCAATGTCATTTAGAGAAGTCTCTATATTTGTTATTTTTGTATGGTGCTGCTGTAAAAGTTCCTTAAGAGTATCAGTCTGTTTTTGAGAATTTGAGGTTTTCTAAGTCATTTTTAAAGCCATCCATCTTCAAAGATAATTCCTGTAAGGTAGATGTCATCAATTGCAGTTCTTTTTTCAAAGCAGCATCTGGATGAGAATTCCTTAAGTTGTTCATATTCAGTGACTCAATACATCTCCAAGTTACTTGACAAGAAATTTTTTGTATATCTCCACCATAATTGATATGTACATAGTTTAGTAGTTTATCTATTGATTTCTAATGTTTTAAACTTGAAAATAATAACATTTTCCTATATTATTATACTAGTTTATGGAGCTCTCAAAATTTACTGCTCTCAGTTGGCCATCTAGGTTCCGCCCTTTTCAAGAGAAATCTTGATGAGTGGATGGGAAATAGAAAGTTTACCCCGGGGATCACTCCAGCAGCTCTAATTGATAGAGGCACTGGGAACTAACATCGGGTGGCATAATGCCAGGGCACTTTGATGGGCTAGGCTTGTAAAGGCTCCAGGGCCATTAGCCTAGTACACATCTATGAACCTATGAACATGCTAATAAATTTGTTTTTTTTACACACGTTTTTTTATTTTTTATTTTTTTATAAAAGCATGTTTGTGCACTGCTGCATGCCATGCAAACATACCCAGATTATTAAGAAAGTAAAATTCATTTAAATTATTTTCCATATGGTTTTGGACACATAGTGGATAGTTTTGCACATATCTGTGTCTACTATGCTATTTCTGCCAGTCTAAGTGCACTTTTACAGCCCCTGGTGTCAGTTTTACATCCTGTACATGGAATTTTTCCACATACATTACAGACACCAACACAGGGTCTGAAGGACTGCCTATCTGCTTACTGGATCGCTCTACCACCCTCATATCCATGCAATTCACTGCTTACGAGGTGATTTGCATGCCACAGACACTCCAGTGTTGGTGTGCTTGTGCACGCCCCTCAGCTCTATTTACTGGATCGCACATCTACTTACTTCTGTGTAAGCATTGTGCCATTATGCCTACATGGAAAAAAAGTCCATGCAGGCTTTATTGAATACCCCCTAAACACTTTCACTCTTAAGAGAGCTTTATGTTCTTTTTTGCTGATTTTAAGGACACTAAGCCGTATCAGCTTTCCCTGTAGTTTAATTTATATATATATATATATATATATATATATATATATATATATACACACACACACACAGACACAGACACAGACACACACACACACATATTTCTTTCTCTGGATTTGGAGTGTTTTGTGATGGAGAAAATTCAAATGGTGTAATAAAACTTTTTATTTCATTGAATTTTAGAATACTGTTTATTTTGTGATTATACACATATATTAATATATATATATATATATAAATATATAAATATATATATATAATATACATACACGTATCACACAGACACATGCTATTTTAATGCATGCTTAAATTCAAAGAATTGTTTCTAGTATAGTGAACTGATCTAGGACAGGAACATTTTTTCTGCCTTTTGCTCTCAAGTGAGGACCACCCTAATCTAAAACGTACACGAAATGCTGAGTATGAATCTAATGGCCAATAGTGACTTTCAAAGTTCTCTGGTAAAGTGGACAAAGGCTAAATTAAGCCTCAAAAGAAAGCATACTTAGTTCAGTATTCTTAGCAAATGCATGTGGGCTAGTATATTTGCATTGTGTGCAGGTAACTAAGACACTATCCTTGTTAAAGAGTGCAAGTCATTGTTATGCCTTCTATATTTAATAGTTTAGGTTTATGCTAATATTCAATCTGTTCAGCTAATCAACTGTTTGAATGTTGTATAGCATTCTGGAGGTTCACAAAGGACTTTATGCATCTGAACTACATTACAGTAAACCAAAAGTTGTTATCATCTGCACAGTGAAATTAAATGTATGCTTTAGTTTTATTTTTCTTAGGAACAGTTTCTGCTGTAGGAGTTAGTGCTGCAGACTATTATATTATTGAATGTCATGTTAAGATGATTCCTTGGAGGGTCTTTAAATGTATCTCCGTTCAATTACATTTACTTGTTTTGAATAGGGCAGTGGACTCCATGTCAGACCTTGTGATATACCCCTTGGAAGAGATTCTTGTATAATAAATAGCTCCTTTTACCCTTCAGTTTGCTGTTGCTACCCTCCAAAATACCTTCATGGTATTTTTTCAGAATAAGGAAACCAGCTATCAAGCACATTGCTTTAGTATAGATGTTATAATGCTGATAATAATGTCATTCTCCAGAATACATATTAGTCTTACATGGCAGAATACTAGCCAGTATGTGAATCACGCTTCAACAGTGTCAGAGTGAAAATAGCAAGACAAATATAGAACAAGAACACTCATCCATCCGCCTACTTAACTGAATAAACTACTTGAAATTTCAACAAGTTGTCTTTCTTCCTCCCACAGGGAGGATATGAGAGAGAGAATCTCCTAGAACTGCTAGCTAAAGTGAATTTATCTGGACAGGTGAGATACCAGACCTGACTCAAGCTTTTTGGATTACCTCTGCCTTCTACCTCCAAAAATAGGGATATCCTGTATAAGGGTACATCAGGCATAAAAACTCCACATAAAAATCACAAAGCCAGAGAAATATTGCCAAAAATATCTGGCTGATCACTGCCAACATTATTATAAAAAAGCAATAATAACATGTTCCACAGTCCACAAAAACAAGTTGCTACATGGATTAAAGTATTCCAGTCAAGTTGAGCCACATAAATCACAAAGCCAGATAAATATTGTCAAAATACAACTGGTTAATTGCTGCCAATGTAATTAAAATAAAACAGTAATGACGCTTATTTTATAGCACCATTCCTCTCATCAGATATCCACATAAAACCATGAAGCCAGACAATACTGCCAAAATCCTATCTTATTGAACACTGTCAAGATTGTCTCACAAACAGCAATAACAGTCAGCACCATTCCTCAAGCTTTCTGGCATCATTTTCCCAATGTTTTCATGGTTCCCATCTCAATTTAAATTAAAATAAAATAAAATAAAATAAAAACTCCCTTAAGGTGCCTTTGCACCTACATTTGAATGCTGCGAAGTTTTCTGCCCCAGTGACTTCACTTTTACACTTGACATGACATGAACATCAAGTTAACTTGACTAGAGCACCTCCCAGCTCCACTACATCACACATTGTGTCACAGACATATTCTTTTTTAGTAAGGGTGTTTTATTTATTTATTTATTTTTCAGAGCAAAGAAATATTCCCCTAAAATAAATAAATGGAGAAAAAAGTGCCCTACAAAAACTGTGTTCACCTATGCATAAGGTTGTCCATGGTGCTGTGCAATCTGACCTACTATTCAGTATGTAAAACTGGCTGGATGAGAATTTTGGTCTGCACTTGCCAGCTGTAGTCTCCCTGGGTTTTCCATAATTAAGACCTTAAGATGGACATGAGTTGCAATTGCCACTGCATCTGATAAAAGTTCAAAGCAGGTGCTTCATTTACCATCCAACCACTAGTGTAATGAAATTCCTTCAGTAGTTTACAGACTTCATCACAACATCAGTGTTGGGGTCACAAACTAGTGCTTTGAAGTAACTTCAGCATCAGGATTGATATGGAGTCCAAACTCTGGAATTCTGTGTATGAGTGGTTTTGGCTTCACTCAAGTTGTTACCTCTGTAACCTATCCTCTGGGGCATACCTTAGACTTAGGCTTGGTGTTCCACTTTGCTGTTTTTAATCCTGACTTGGTGGTAGAGTCAGTCTTTTGGTCAGCCCACCAATTTGTTTGGTTCACAGTAAACTTACCCTCCACTTATGACCCCATGATTTTGAACCAGTGGAATGCAGTAACATGAATGTGTAACTGTTGAGCAGTTTTTTTCTGCCATTCACTAGTTCCTGTTGGGGTCTAGTAAAAGCAGTCCTGATAAGCTTCTCACAGCCTACAGGTTCAGAGGGTCTTACTAACCTTATGGCTAAGAAAATCATCAAGAAGCTCAGCCACATCACCCAGTACTGGAAGGACACCAGCAATGACCCCCATTAAGTAGACTTTCTCCACATATCTCAGGTGAAAATTTATGACCACCCATGCAGTCATCGTGATTATTTTTAAAGGTTGCCAGAGATGTACTATGTTTGATATTATAAGGGCAACATATGCTGAGTTATGTCCCTTTTATGCAATCCAGTGTTGTCCATGTGGTAGAACAGGATAAGTTCTCCCGAAAAAGAGTTTGTTTTGCTATTGGTTCTCTTTAAGTGAACGAGTTCAAAGAGTGCTGCATCATTCGTAACACTGTAGGCTATGCTGGGATCTCTCAGGGATAGAGACAAGGCTTTTAATAAGTGTACTGAAAAGTGAAATCTTTTTGGTGAAAAAAACATTAAGGTGTCTTGAGTTGGTTTAGGTGCTTTTCTCCAAACCGTTACGCCAGACTAATTTATTAAACACAAGTAGTAGTAAAACAATAGCAATAGCAATAAAAATGACAAAGCTTTCGGATATCAAAACATCCTTCCTCAGTGTCAAAGTTCATCCAAAAGGGAGCATTATATTCAATGATAAGCCTAATAAGGGAGGAGTAAAGTGCAACTAGAACATCCGTGAACCTTCAGGAGATACCACAATGGATAAATTATGTAAGGTCTCATTTTCTAACCATGACAGAGCCATGGTTGTTAAATAACTATCTCTCTCTATATATGCTTTTTCTGGCCCCTTTCTTGTTGACCACCAAGTTTGCTCTCACAGCCATCCATTCATTATTTACTGGGGTGAAAGTTCCAGAACCCATTCTTTCCCTACCAGGGCAAAAGCCCACAGAGGTCATTTCCTCTGCAACAGATAACAATGACCCATGGCACAGCTATCAGCAGGACAGCCATGAGAGAATTTGTAATCTATGTCTGTAACATCACCTTCCCCTTTGGTGTTAATGTAGACACTCACAGTAGCGCAGGAGCTACCAACACTCACTGAGCAGGAGTATGCATGTTCTATATATGACCTGTGAGAGCTACTGGGATCATGGCTCAGGTGGCTACACCCACAATCATGGTCTAGTTGAGTGGAGTGGCCTCCATTTACCCCTGGAGTTGCTGAAGCAACAATTGACAGATGGTCAAATCCCTTTCCCAGGCAGATGAAAAGGCAATATAATATGTCAGCACTTTATAGTATCTGAGCTGGTAACTAAACTTGCATTATCTGAATTGCCATCAAGGTTCTATCTGAGTACTCCATAGAAATACAGCTAATGGGAGGAGAGTTTGTTGTCATCACAGGCACCCAACTACCTGATGACTGTGTCAGATTTATGTGGAATGTTATC